>NC_067148.1:15037277-15337277 GCF_903995435.1 Acomys russatus | reverse complement strand
CACGTGCCTAGCGGATGTTCATGGTGTGTCTGCTGGCCAGGAATCCACATTTCAAAACTGTAATACTGTAAAATCCCCAGCACCAGGACCTTTTTCTCACAATACTCAAGACCTCTGGCTGTTCTGCCTATTGGCGCTCTGACCAAGACACGGAGTAAACAGCGTTTTGTATTTTAGATTTCTGAGCTCTGTCTGAACCCCTGAAGAGTTGAGACCCAGGATGCTTTAGGTTTCAAACATGGAACAACTCTGGTGTCTATGCCCTCCATCCCCTGACTGTCACCAGGAACTCCCTGCCATCAAACAGTCACATGTTTGCAGCCCTGCCTGTGGAGCTACATTTGAAAAAAGAAATATAAACAATGGTTCTAAATAGCCTCCTCTCAGTGCCAAATGAGTTAAGAAAAACTGCCCTTCATCAGGAACGGGGATTTTGAAATTACAGGCAAGAATTGTGGGCTTGTATTCTGTACAGAATATGTCTTCCTTTCTGAAAACGGGACTGTCAAAATTAGGATTGCTTCCCTGAGCTATTTTGACTTCCTTTTTCTTCTTTCTGAAATATCTTAAAATAGAATTTGAATCAAAGACTTTTCTACATCTAAGTCTCTCAAAGGATTTGGTTGCTACTTTGGTAAGTTATGTTTTAAGCTGCCTTCTTTCATGTGCAAATGGGTGAAAGCAAACTGGATATCTCCCAAAGCAGAGCGCCCTTCTGCTCATTCATTCACTTGTTCATTCATTCATTCAGTCAGTCATTCGCATAAGATACTTAGCTTGATAGACACTGTGATAAGCTCCCACACAGTCTCTGAATGGCGTGGAAATGACAGCGAAGAAAGGCAGCAGTAGGCACCAAGCAGAATGCTCATGAACAAGTTACAGATGGGAGACAGCCACTCTGCATCAAGACAGCCACCGGAATTGACGCAAGGGACCTGGCCCGTGTGTCCCAAGCTCCCCAGACATCAGAAGATGCTTTCACTTCTAGTCACAGTCAGGAAGCCTTGTTATTACTGATGAATAACCTTTGCCATTCTAGGGAGAAAAGCAGAAGGGAAGGGGACACTAATCAAATGTCACCTTCACACGGAGGGAGGTTCAATTCTGGGGGAGCTCATGACAGAACACACCAGAAGCTGTAATTCAGGGATAAAACACCATCCACCTCTGGTACCTGGGGAGCACTAGAGGTTCTCCCACATTAGTTGGAGACCAGGTTTACCATCTTCAGGAGGACGAGATCCTCTCAATGCTCTTCTTACCTAATCTTAGCCTCAAGTATATTAGAATCTGCTATCTCCAGAACCGGAGGGGAAGGGAGAAGAGCTGCCGCTGGAGGAGGAAGAGAAGGAAAGAAATCGTGGCTGCTAAGGGGGAGGGGAAATCAGTTTTCCTTAGGGGTGTGGCCCCTGAGAGGTTGACCGTGCTCCAGTGGAGGGCCCCTCACCCACGTATATATTGGTTGCACTAATTAGACTCCATGTTCTATAAAGAAGAAAAGAAAAGAAAAGAAAAGAAAAGAAAGAAAGGAAAGAAAGAAAGAAGGAATATGGGGGGGGACAGGCAAGGCTGTTCAGGAGAAACTACAGGGAGCTAATGGGAGGTAACTATGATGGAGAAACAATGCAGGGATGGAAGGGTGAAATCCTCAAATAATAAACTAAAATAGCATATTTCTATCAAAAGGGAGGGGGCTTTTAGGTAGAACAAATCAGGCTCCGCATAAGAAGAGTTAGAAAGCCCAGAGGAAAATGTCAGAGAAGCTTCTCACTGGGGTGAGAAGAAATGATATAATGGCCTTCCATGGAGATGTGCACAGAACTATTCCTCTCTTCCCCATTCATGTTACAGCGGTCTCCCTGACTCTTTCAGAAACACTTGGGCCACTAACAGTGATCCAGGATGGGTAATGACCAAGAGGCTCATTCCCAGGCTCTGGGTGCTGGGGGGAGTGGTGGGGTGGGGTGGTGGTGAGCAGATGAGCAGGCAACAGCCTCCCTGGCCGGCCATGTGGTAGGCCCAGCGCCATGAAGAACCCTCTGTTCTTCTTCTCGGTGGCCAATACAGTTGCTCTGTGTTTTATTTTCAATTAAATTTCGACTAATCCCAAACTACAGAAATACATAGCTGCTGGCACGTCCCCTCCCTTCTGAAAACAACATGGTCCCGTAGAGAAACTTTTCATTGTACAAGCCCCGCCTTGTACACGCCATAAAAGACGCATATGCCACCGGTTTGCCGACAAGTACTTTCAAAAAGGTGCTTAATGGGCCCCTGGACCCCAGGCTTCCAAGGCAGTCCGTGAATAGAGCCTCTTGTTAGGGCGGTTGCTATAGCAAGCCCTTGTTTTTAATTCAATTGCACAGTAAATAATACTTTATACACAGTGGGAAACAAATGGTCACTATAAATTGCCTACCCTTCATTTGGTCAAAAAGAGGCATTTGTGCTTTGAGGGACAGAGCAAGGCACCTGCGCCCTCAGCTTATTTAGATTTCAACTATTTTCCCACCTGGTGAGGTATTGAAGCTTAGTGAATTGTAAATACGTGTGTATCACCATGAAAATCAGATTTCCTAACACTTAAAAGTAAAACATTTAAAACAAATGTGTCCCTATTTGTTTGTATTGGAGTGTGAATTTTGAATTTCTATTCACCCACAGGCACCCCCCCCCCCAAACTCCACATTGCATTGACACTGAAGACCTGGAGAGAACACTGTCGTCCTAAGAAAGAGAAACTGTGGGTTGGTAAGCTTCTGCATTACGTGATAAACAGCTTTGGGAATGCCTGATTGTGTTCTGGAAACATGGAAAAATGGGAGTGAGCTGAAAGGACTCAGAGGGGTGATACAGAAGGGGGTACCCTCCTGGTAACACACAGTTGTGGGCGGGGGAGGGGGGTGTAGTTCAGGAATTATATGCTGCTGAGAACTAAGAATACAGGGAGCATAAAGGTTAATAAAACGGGGACATAGTCTTCTCTCCTGACACAGTGAGGTGAAAATTACCTATCACCTGCTGGAGTGGATGTGCGAACAGGCCAGTGACCGAGGATGTGGCGGGGAATATTCTTCACCGGATAAGCAGTCTAAAGCAAGCTCTCCAACAGGCTCCCCGGCAGAGGAGCGGCTTACCCCACAGCCCCATCCTCATTAGAGGACAACAGCTGTTTCTTGCTATAATTAGCTCACAGTTCAATAGTTAGCTCCAGTCTTTTACACCTGTACTGCACACAACACGGAGATTACAGAAGCACATGTTTTTTTTTGTTGTTGTTGTTGTTTTTGTTTGTTTTTTTTTTTTTTTAAATCACCTCCACTTACACACGTTGTTAAACATCTAATAGAAAACAGCGTCCCTTCCCTGGGCCCTTCCCTCACTGGACCGCTTTTTAAAAGCAAGTGGGGGAAAATCTTTGTTTTTTATGGGCCCCAGTTGCCATTTCCAGGCTCACCTCCGTGCTCCACAGACCCCCTGTATTAACGAGGGTCTCCGGTGTTGTCAACCAACCCGCCATGCATCAGGCCATAAAATCTTATTTTCAGCCACCTGCAGCATGATGGAGGGAAGAGAAAACAGAACGGAAAAAGGGGGCGGGGAGGGGGGAGGATGGGGGTCAGGGGCGATCCAGCTGGCCGCTGAAGATGGCTTCCACAGAATTCTTCGCGGGGTGGAAGGGTGCAGAATCTCGGGTCATTTCCTGCCAGGTCTGAGCTGCATGTGGGGAGGACCTCCATAATCACGCTGTCTCACAGTTCCATTAGTGTCAGAACTCATTAGGAGACCAATCCACTCGGCAGCAGTGGGCACACAAAAGAAAGAGCCAGCCAAAAAGTCTAGAGACTGACTGCTTCGTAGTAGTTGTTAGAACAGGGGTGGGGGCGGGCGGGAAAGAGGGATTGTAAAATTCCCGGCTGGGTAATTAGAGTCAGCGGGGAGGCAGAGAGGCAAAGGCAGGCCTCTCTTTTCTCTCCTGGTGGTTTTAAAGGATTGGCAGGTGGGGGTGTGTGGGGAGGGGGAGGATTTTTTCCTAGGGTGAGGCCGTGGGCCCATGTCATCATTCATAAAGGAAAATGATCTTCCATTTGCACCTCATTTCTGAGTGAAGCTCAAGAGACAGGCGGCTCCTGCAGCTCAGTTGTTACTGAGATCTGGTTCGGGCAAGGAGAGGACAGTGAGGTCCTTGTCTTGGGTGTGGTTAACTAAAAGCAACTAACTGAGCAGACAACCTGACATCTGTTCCGTCTGTTCTGTCCCGTTGGTATGGGCAGACTCATGTTCTGAGCGCACTGGGCAAGGAAAGTGAGGAAGACTGTTGAGGTGTGAAAAAATATGGCCGTGTTATTTTCTAGAACTACTATCTTGAGCTTTCCAGTGCGTCATTCAAAAAGTCAATAAGGTCAGTAAAGGGTACACAACAAATTGGCTCAGCTTGTATGTCAGAATGTAATGGCGGACTGCAAAGACTGCACGGTTAAAGCGCTTGCAAGGCAGTATTGTCCAGCCCAACTATCGTTGGCTTTCCAGTATGACATTCTGATTTTCTTCAAGTTCAACAGCAGCGATTTAGGCAAAGCAGACACAAAACAGCTGTCTCTGGCTGCTGTCCTTGTCTTTCTCGGCAGTTCCATCAAACACAAAAGCTTACCAACCCCAAAGAGAACGTAGTCGTTTTTACAACGGAGGAGGAGTAATCTACATGCAGTGACAGTCACTCATCTGAAGCATCTGATCAATGAGCCTGACAAATATGTGCCTTTAAGGACCCCATGCTTTGTCTTTTGCTTTTTAAAATAAAGCCTGATATAAGTGAGTATATGCCATTTGACTCTTTCTGCTTCTGGGTGAACTCACTCATTATGATAATTTCTAGTCCAATACATTTGTCCACAAATTTTGGGAATTCCTTGTTGTTAATGGCTGAGTAGTATTCCATAGTGTAAATGTACCACAGTTTCTTTATCCATTCTTCCACTGAGAGACACTTAGGCTGTTTCCATGTTCTGCCTATTATGAATAAGGCAGCTATGAACATGGTTGAGCATATGTCCCTGTTGTGTGGTGGAGCATTTTCTGGGTATATTCCAAGGAGTGGAATAGCTGGGTCTTGAGGAAGCCCTATTCCCATTTTTCTGAGAAAACGCCAGATAGATTGCATGTCCCATGAAAGTCTTCATGTACCAGGAAAGTGGGTCAGAGGGAAGGACATCCTATTGGGACTTTAGGTGAGATAAGCGTGAGAAAATGGGGAAATAGAAGGATCCAGAGGGTCCTAGAAACCTACAAGAAGAACATTATGATGCACGGATCTGGGTCCAGGGATCCTGCTCAAACTATGGCACCAGCCAAAGACAACATAGGCAGTAAACTTTGAACTCCTACCCAGATCTAGCCGATGGACAGGACATCCTCCACAGTTCAATGGAGAGTGGGATTTGACTTTCACGTGAACTCGGGTGCCCCATTTTTGACCACATCCCCTTGGTGGGGAGGCCTGGTGGCACTCAGAGGAAGGATAGCAGGTTACCAAGAAGAGACTTGATACCCTATGAGCATATACAGGGGGAGGAGGTTCCCATGAGGCATAGACATAGGGGAGGGGAGTAGGGGGAAAGCAGGAGGGAGGAAGGAATGGGAGGATACAAAGGATGGGCTAACAATTGAGATGTAATATGAATAAGTTAATAAAATGTTTTAAAAATAAAATAAATAAAATAAAATAAAGCCTGCCATAGTGAGTGAGTGACCTGTACCCCAGTGCAGGAGAAGCAATGACAGAAGGAATTCTGGGATTCACTGGCCAGCCAGCCTGCCTAGCCTATGTGGCAAAGTGCAGGCCATCATAAGACCCTCCCCCTCCCCTCTGTCTAAACCAATAGATAACACTGGAGGAGCAACGTTTGACATTGTTCTCTGACCTCCACATGTGCACCCCCATACACATGTACACCCCCATACACATGTGCATCTGTAAACACATGGCCAAACACATGTGTACCCATAGGCTTTACGGCATACTGCTGGTCTGCCTGGGTGAGCTTGACTCTTAACATGTCTGCCATGTTCTCTGGGCTTCATATGAGTCAGAAGAAACACTCTTTGGACTAGGAGGGGATGTGACATGGAGAGGCCAAGTGGCTGCTCTCCGTTATGCTGTGCTGGCTTACTCTAGCTCACCATTCAAACTGCATTTTCTTCTGTTATTCTCAAAAAACAAAACAAAACAAAAAACAGAAAAGAAAAAAGTACTGAAATAAAAAACCACCTGAAGCATCAAATTTGAAACCAGAGCTTCATTTTCATGAACACCTGAAACCAAACCTACTGTGCTTGCATTCTGTTTCCCTATTTCCTTTGTTTAAAGTCTTGACCTTAACTTTGGTATTATGCATTTTGGGATTTCTGGAGCCCAGCTACACCCAGAGGGAAAAAAAGGAAACAAATAAGCTTAAAAATACATTTTCTGACCTAACCCTACATCCCAAGGTCACCACTGAAACACATCATATTGAAAATCTGCAAGGTCTTAAGGCCAGGCTCATGGGAAAATCAGAAAACCTAGAAGCTGTGAAGGACAGAGATCTGCTGAATATATTAAGCTTGCATATGTGTGGGTGTGTTTTTTTTCCTAGTCCTCTAAGGTAAATTTATACCAATCCATACAGATGTACTCTTTTCTGTTTATTAGTCCCAGTTGGGCAATGGAGGTTAATGTCGTGCAGAGGAGAAAAAACAAAACAAAACAAAGGCAAGAGTTTGACAGCACCCTCTCGATTTTATTTTAAAAACAACACAAAGAAAATGAAAGCTTGTTCTTTGGGCCCAGGATTTCTCCCTCCCCATTTCCACCCAGACTGGATCATCTTAAATCTGATTTGGGATTTGAGCGTTATTTGGATTAGCTCATTAGTGGAGCACCATTCTGACAAGCCACTAATCTGGGGCACTGGTGCACGGCACCATGACAGTATTATGCTCAAGATGAGGAGTCTAATGAGATTAGACAGGTCCTTGTGCAAATGGCCTGACGGTACTTAGTGCGGCAGCCCATGAGCTTCGGAATGCAGGGCATGAGCCGATTGAGGCATCAGAGTTCCCTGAGCTCGGACACAAGGCAGCTCCAGCACCCTCAGGTAAAGCCTAGTGACAGATAGCAGGGAGATGTACCTTTTCTGAGTGAGGTTTGAGGAACATCAAACCATGGCCTAGATTAAAAATGATAACCATTCAAAGTGATGGCATTGGGGGTGGTGGGATTAGCGATCCGAGAGGGAGTTGTCTGGTGAGGTTCTGGTATGTTCTGGTGTCTGCGGAGCACAGACAGAAGCAGCCACAGGGCTGGAGCCAGCAACTGAGTGCATTCCAAGCTTGCATGCCCGGTGCCGGCCACGAAACCCTGCCGTTGTCTTTCCGGCTTTTACAGTAATTTCCTTTCCTCCCTTCACTTGCAATTTTAGTCATTTTTAAGCTAAGCAGAACATGCTGGCTTCCTTTTGCTTAGAATAGGCCTGTTGCTGGGATCAGAAAATGCTAGACTCCAATAATGCATGATTTATAACGTCCAGATGTGGCCAAGGGGCAGCAGACAACACTCAGTGGAAGGGGACCTCATGCCTCCCCCATCTCTTTCCCTCCTTGTTCCCTCAAAGAGGAAAACAAAAGTTTCCATGGCATTTTCTTGCTTGTAAGTGGAAAATCAAGTTATTAACAGAGGCCTGGAGTTGGCCCCCTGGGATTGAGTCTTTTTCATATTGTGCCACTCTGCCACCTAATGGCGACTTCTAGAACACCATGAAATGCCTTCCTTGAGCCTAATGGAAAATTCAGTGTCAATCATTCTATCAAAAGGTCTTTAAAATGAGCAGGTGTGAAACCCAAGAAAACACACTTGCCTTTCATGTTAATAATATATCAAGCCAAGAACATGGGTCTTTTATATTTTTCCCTGCCAGGCAATAAATGGTTGTTTAGATATAAAAGCCAAAAATTTACTGTTAAACTATTGATAAATGAATCCAAGACAGAACTAGGTTCTATTTTGTTATTGTATTTTACCAAAAATGTCTAAGGACTTGGAGAAGACAGTCTCTCTGAGACTAGCGGATAACACATTTTAGCTTTACCTCTGAGCACTCTTCCCCGAGAGTAGAAGAGGACTGGACTGGTATTACACAAACACCAAGGATTCTAATCCCAAGATGAGGTAAAGAGAACACAGATGGCTTCCTGCTGTCTTATGACATTTCTTGAGATTCAGACAGAAGCACTGTGGAGGCCTGATGGAGAAAGGGAAACTTGTACCCCCGAAGTGCAGCGTCCCAAACATTTTAACCTTCATAGCTGGAACAGAAAAAGCGACTTCAAATTAGTTTCCAGAGTACAAAATTTAAAACTCTGAATTCTCAGAATCTTTGGGAGAGAACTGTGAATTGGGTATGTCGATAGAATGTTATATTATCTAAGAGAGAGAGGGATGGAGGGAGAGAGAGAGAGAGAGAGAGAGAGAGAGAGAGAGAGAGAGAGAGAGAGAGAGAGAGATTATTGAGAGAGAACAGTTCATCCAAAGATCATTTTCCTAAACATGGTGACTCACAGGAATGTGAGCAGCAAGCGATAAGAGGTTCTCAGGCCCCTCTAACAGAATCCATTATGATTTTCTTATTTTCTTTCACCTTTTCTTCCCGAGATTCATGAAAAGCCTTTGCCGTTCAGCAGTCATCTATTATTTCAGTTAAACACACACTAAAAGAGGTAGTGTTGATTAATCAAAGTAGAAGAAGCGGGCACGCTTTGGAAACAAAAACTCAGTGCTTCAAAAGCAATGCCCATTGGCCACCAGGAGCTCTGTTGCCAAGGAGATGGTTACTAGGCATAGGTGCCTCTAGAGCAGCTACATTTATGGAGGGGTGGCCCTTGACAGCTTATTGATACCCTCTGGACTGATGTCATTGATTGAGGCCTTTCAAATATTTAATTTTTCCCGTGTATGTTGGCAAGAAGGGAACTATGCTATGTGATTGTTTTCCAAAGGCAACATAAAGGCAGGGAGAGGGAAGCACCCGGGAGACGGAGAACGGGGTCACATATGGTGAAAATGCAATGTGAAGAGAGAGGGAGAGACTTGATCAGTGGCAGACGCCCAGAGGTATCACACCCCAGTAAACTTGAACTAAGGTCTGAGTTGGTAGCAAGGCAGACGCCTGAAGTACAGGGGAACCATTGTTCACATGACTGTTGTGAGCCATATTTTCTGGAGGAATCACTGTGTAGCGGCCCCCCTGCTAGCACCTCACATCCTCCACCATATTCATTTTCCCATGCTAACCCACATAAGACCTTCTGTAATAATTTCTGCCATCAAAATAAGAAGAAGAATTGCAAACACTAATCTCTCTCTCTCTCTCTCTCTCTCTCTCTCTCTCTCTCTCTCTCTCTCTCTCAGGGAGGGGGCAGGATGTGTGGAATCTTATTTCAAACTTTTTTCTACTTCCCATTTGTTCTTCCAGGGTCTCTCATAGAAATCACCAGAAATCCTTCCACGGTTTGTAGCTGACATTTGCCAGCACTAGGTCCCCCCGAGAAAAGGTCTTTGGATGACTTGTGTGTGTACAGGTGGAACTGCAGACATGGGACTTGCCTTTAGTGATGCGGAGAACATCCAGGTGAAAAGCAAATAGATGCAAACAACAACACATTTCCTTTAGTCTGCAAAGGGTAGGAACCAAAGACAAGACTCACTGAAGTTACAACACTGAACTGTCTGGATGGATTCCAGGTAATCTGAGAAAGAAAGTCTACTGGTCTGGCATTTGGAAAATGCAACAATAGAAATGACCAGGTTGGAATGAAGTGACCTCCAACTGTGAGTGCTGTCAGAGGGATCAATAACAGGGTGCATCTGAGGGACGTGGGGATCTGGGCTGGCAGGGGCACTGGGCACTTCTGAGAATGAGTCCGTGTTTTGTGTGTGTGTGTGCTAGTGTATTAGGGAGCCTGGGGCTGTGGATAGGACCAGGCAGACTGGAAGGTGCTATGTCCCGAGACAGACAGGATTTGCTGATCAATCTAGCTTTCCTCAGCACTTTGTCTGAGGCCATTTCGGGTTAATATGTAGTGGACAATTCATGCGTATGGAATTTCCAATGCTTAATTAGGAAAGAAAACAAAAAAACAGAATTACAACAGTTGCATTTTAGTTATTAATTCATGAGAAAAAAGTTCCCATGTAAGCATGTTGAAGCACCACAGAGAGGGAATAAAAGACATTTTAGTCAAATCCAGTGGGCAACATCTAGTGGGTATCACCTAGAGCATCTAAGGTTGTTCACCCTCAACCAAAAGGCAGAGTTGGGTGGGAGTGGGAGTGGATGCCTCCAGCCCCAGGGTGTGATGGGTTTTGCAGGTGTTGCCAGGCTGCAGCTGTGGCTGGCTCATATGAAAGCACCAGGCCACATGGCCCCGTTAGGAAAAGGTGAGTCTGTGTATTCCTTTACAGTCTGGAAGTGACATATCTTATTCATCCAGTGAGTTATTTACGTCCAGGTTGAGTGCGAGGAGGACCTATGAGTCTATTTCTTTATCTTTCAGAACCAGTGATGGGTAAGGGTGTGTGTGTGTGTGTGTGTGTGTGTGTGTGTGTGTGTGTGTGTGTAGAAGGCCATGCCACATGAAATAGGGGAAGAGAAGGATGGAGTAGACTGATAAATGTGGAGTCTCTTCCACACAGGAGAACTGACACATAAGCATTGCTTTGCCTCTGGTGTAAACAGTTGCCATCACTGCAAATCCTGGGTGAGGCCTGCAGGCATGAGGATAAATGCATTCCAATGGGGGATCTTTGCACTGTGCCCATTCTCCTGTTAGAGGTACACGAGAGGGGAGCGCAGAAGCTGTCCGTGTCAGTGAACAAGAAATCACTTTTGTACTTTGATCCAGATCACACCAAAATTGGACAAGGTATTTACTGACCACCCTGCCTCAGCTGGCAGTTATCCAGTGACATGTTTGGCTTCATAAACCCTCTACCTGAGGGTAAATGGTAACAGCCTGAGTGTGAACACTTTCCTGCTCTGTTTAGATATCTTAGGGGAAAAAAAAACATAAAAGCAAATCTCTCTGTCTTCAGGCCCATTTAAATAAAAACGTTCACTCGCCTCCAACAAGCACAGCACACTTTCCCAGCTGATTGATGCTTTTCCATTTATTTTATAATGTATTTTTCCCCTCAGCAAGGGATTGTTTTCCAGAATGCTAGAAAGGAAATAGTTCCCAAATCATGGGCTGTGATTGGCTGGTGGAGGCCTAATCAGATAGTACAGATAGTCAGGTGGAAGATGGACGTGGGGTGGGGGACAGCGGTGATTTGTCTATGTTCCCCAGCTGTGGATAAAGAGGTGATTTGCAATGCCAGCCTGCCTGACACATCTCTTGGCTGTAATCAAACTCTGTGTGTGTGTGTGTTTGTGTGTGTGTTTCTGTGTGTGTGTGTTTGTGTGTGTATCTGTCTGTCTCTCTGTCTCTGTCTGTCTGTCTGTTTCTCTCTTTCTCTCTCTCTCTCACATACACACACACACACATGCGCGCACACACACACCTCTTCAGATATATCACTGACAGAACAGTTATTAAACAAAATCTCAGCCTAGGGAATTAATAATTTCAGAGATTCATTTCTTTATCAAATCTCGTGGCCTGAAGGAACAGTACTTTGTGCTTGCAGAGGACCAAAGTACATTAATCACCTGAGGGGAAGGGACGGGCTCCTGCTTCTTGATACTTGTCAGATGAAGGGAGAGAGGAGAAGGACGAAGAAAGAGAGAAAGGAAAAGAAAGGGAGAGAGGCTGGCTGATCTCCAGAAGATTTTGTAAACACACAGAGGTCAGGCATACTTTCTGAAGAGTTCTTGGTGGCAGAGGTCTGGCGGAGGGGGAGGGTGGGTGTGGGACTGAGAGTGAGGGCTGTCACAGCTAGGCACAGATTGAAAAGGAGGGACAGAGTGGTTTCATTACATCTCCACATCTGAGCATCCAGTAACACTTCTGCCTCTGCAATCAGCCAGAGAAAGATCAAGGGGGATCAAGGAGGACAGAAGCCACAGCTGTGGGCTCTGGGCTGTGTCACCACAGTCACACAGCAGACCACTTCTAAAGTGCGGCTCTGTGCTACACCACTTGGGCGGTAGCTGTCATGCCCCAGCACGCAATCGTACCTGAAGGAGATGAGGTTGGGGCAGGAAATAACCTCTCTTCGTTGCTCTTGACCTTATTCACTGGGACACTTGTAACTTGTCACTCTTGTGATCCGGGAGGAGACAGAAGTCAAGAGGCTGGTGAGAAAACTAAAATTGACTCATCTTGGTAAAGCAGCCATGGTCATTAGCATCGCAGACTTGAACTGTCAATTTGCTCAAAGCAGTGCTCGTCAGCACAGACAAAGGGTATCTTCCTCTAATGTCTGCACTTCCTGTTTTGAATGTCTGATTATTATGAGAGGAGAGCGCTTCCCCCGCCTCCTTGAGTTTCCTTCAAAGTTAACAGTTTTGGTTACAAATCATAGCTACTTGGTCATTGCTAGTCCCATTACTATCATGTTTCCTTTCCTGCCTTCTGCTCCCATGCCCTCTCTCCTGCCTCTGTGACCATCTCTCAGACAGGCAGCCCTCACTCAAGTGCTTTCTTTGAGCTCCTTCCCCACCCCCCAATGGGAAAGCTAGTTCACACAGCAATTGTGGAACACACACAAGGGCATACATACTTGTGACTGAATCCTTCACCAGACCTCCTTTCCCAGAAGATGCAGTCTCACAGTGTTGCTTGCTATCTTCATATTGGGGGTAGCACAGAAAGCTGCCAACAGCCAAGGTCGCTTGAGAGTCAGCAAAATCTCCCTCCAGTGTCGTGGGAGTTAAGGCAACTTACGGCTGTTTGGTAACCTCCCAGGCTCAGGTTGTCTTCAGAAGAGGAACCTTACTCATCCAATTATCACTTGCATCTTTCTTTCATTTTATGATGTGTATATAGTTGAAAAATAAAAAATGTGTATGTGAGAAGGAATTTTCAATCTTTTCACTCATGGGATCTTGGATAAAGATCTTTTGGAGGTCACTGTAACAATGACTAAAAGGTCTCCATGGTGTCATGTTTACTTTTCTATTGCTGTGATTAAAAAACCATGACCAAAAACACTGTGGGGAGGAAAGGGTTTATTTTAGCTTACAGCTTTCAGTCCATCATGAAGGAAAGTCAGGACAAAAACTCAAGGCAGGACCCTGGAGGCAGGGACTGAAGCAGAGGCTGTGGAAGAATGCTGCTTACTGACTTTCTCAATCTGTTTTTTTTTTTTTTTTTTTTTTTTGTACCACTCAAGACCACCTCCCAATCATGGCACCAGTGGGCTAGCCCTTCCTCTATCCATTTCAGTGAAGAAAATGCCTCCAAAGATTTTTCAACAGACCAACTAATGGAGGCGTTTTCTCAACCGAGGTTCTTCTTTCCATGACTGTAGGTTGGGTCAAGTCCAGAAATTTAACCAGCACAACTGGCTTAGCTTGCTGGTCAAAGCTCAGCCTTAGCGTGTGCAGGCTGGATGTCTTCAGCAGCATACCTGATCTTGCTGCGTCTCTGTGTGCTCACATTCTAAACAGGACAGGACACTGTGAATGTTAATGAGGTAAAACCTAGAACACTTGCAGAAATGTGGCTGGCATGCGATAAGCAGCCAATAAAAGTTGACGTTGGCAACTGGTCCTGTATTTTGTTTGGCTTAGATCCAATGACTTTACTAAATGTTGTTTCTGGTTGTAAGGGTTTGGAAGTGGACTCTTTTGAACTTTCTCGGCAACGGTGTAGTGTGAGAAAATAGTGTGAGAACTTCAACACTTATTCGTTATTCTTTTGTCTTGTTTTGTTGATGTGATCCTTCACATTGTGAAACAGCAGCAGTGATGGCAGGTCACCTCGGTTCTGCCTTCCGCAGTGATGCTGCCACTGTGTCACTATTAAAAAGGACGTTTGCTATGGATCTAAAGAAGACTGCTTCTGTTCTTAGATTGCTTAAAAGGTTTTATATTATATAATTGAGAAAAGATATCAGCACTCAATAATTGAAACAAAAAGCTGATTCCATTGCTAGAAGAAGAAGGAGTATAGTGTCTGAACAAAGTCTCCTGGTGATCATCGGTAGAAATTAGGGTCAGCCATTGATGCTTGGTGATTATGCCAGTCACAGTGGCAGTAGGTGATTGGCATAAAACTTAGCCGTGTGATTTGGGAGATGGTAAGTCTTGTTGGTTGGATGGGAACTGCTAGTGGACTGACTCGATGTGATTACTTGACCTTCCAAAGTATGGCAGCATCACTGATTACTTAACATGCAGCAAACTTCCGTAAAGTCAGTTGGCAAGGACCAATTAGATTGTAGTGATCTACCATTGACTGACCGAACAGCAGATAGACAGTGATGCATGGAAAAACCAAAAATAACACAAATAGATGTCATGGGAAATAGCTGCCATGCTACACACTAATAAGATGACATACATGGAGGAAATGCTTGATGCTAGGAAGTGGGTTAATGGCTATAAAAATCCATTGAAACCAACCAAAAAAAAAAAAAAAAAAAAAGGCTATGATAAAATCAGAACAGGGTTATCCTGGTTGGCCTAGAAACTTATTACTTTATAATGTATGATCAATATTAATGGAGCATAGCAGGGAACAAAAAGTGAGCCCTATTTAAACATCTCACTAGTTGAGCAAAATTGAGGAATTTTAGCAGGCAGCAGACTACTGGATGCAGCTTTTCAATGTTAAGACTTTGGTCAGGGGGAAAGTATCAAAGGAAAGGTAGGGTTCAAGTTCTAGATGCTGGGATGCCCCATCAGGCAGCCCACGCTGAAGATAGTAAGATCCATGCTTGTTGTTAATCTGGCGTTACTCAATGGAACCACAACACAAGCATGAACACACACAAACAGCTTATTAAAGCCAAGGTAAAGGGATATGCCATACCAGAAGCAAAAGTGGTATGAGACAATTTTTTTTCCTGAGTATAAAATCCAGACTTCCTAAGGCAGAGATGGGCTCCCCTGGCAGCCACAGGTCCTCCTTGCAGTAGCAGGCAGCAATGCATGCAGATGGCGTAAATGAAGAACCGCCAGTGGAAAAATGACTTATGTGTGCAAATAATGAATTAAGGGACACTTACGGGTGGTGAGGTGACTACTGAGGCATGCCTAGGGCTAAAGGAAGAGGAGAGGCACGGTGGACTATCCACCAGGTAAGAGTGGAACCAGTGAGGAGGAGTTTTCTGTCTGTTTTCTTAGTCACAGACGGGGACAGTTATTGGGCAGGTGTGTGTGTAAAGTTCAGGGGGGAGAGAAGAAAAGACTACATGACCTCTCTGTTCTCAACACTGACTGACCTTCTGTGTGGATCTCCCCTAGCAGACCCCATTGGCAAGATGGTCCAGGTGGTCCAGTCTACAAGAGGGTCAGTGTGCTGGCCAGGAAAATAAAGACTATTGGGAAATGAGAGAGGTTGGTTGTGAAGGAAAGTAAACCACCAGGTTCATTCCCCAAGTCTGGAAAGACAGCCTAGCAGCGGACCAGTGGTGTTTCTGAGGCTTTTTAAGGGTTTGTGCACACCGTGTACGGTCCTAGAGATGAAAGTTTTGTTTCTGGTTTGGCGTGTACGTTTACGTAGGGCTGTGGGCAGATCTCTTCCTGAAGCTTCTGACATGAAAAAATGACAAGGAGTCAAAGCTATAATGGAGTCTCCACATTTTTGTCAATTTGTCAAATCATGATGCTCAGAAGACTCAGGGCAGTGAGGGAACTGCTGTGTTCTGTGGTGGAGATGCAATACCAAGAGAGGGACACACTGCTCCAGTGAATCCAATGGCACCTCATTAAGAGCCATAGCAAGCGTGGGAGTTTGCCCCATATGCATTACCAGCTGGAGTCTGCCTCCGTCCAGGGGCAGGGTTTTGTGAGTTAATGGCGTGTGACGCAGAAACGGAGCTGTGAAGGGAGCAAATCTCTCTCTAAAGTGAACATTTTATAGAAATCCCATTTTCTCTGGGGCTCAAAGCCAGACTGACTTAGTGGATTAAGCTCTGAAGTCTCAGTACAGGGATGGATTTCAGGTCAACGCCAGCCTACAGAGCTGAGTAGGGAGTGAGGGGTAACCCACGATGAAATTCACTGGTGACTTCTGAAATATTCCCTCAAGACTACTGAGGCTGTGTCACTGAAGTGTGTTGAATTAACTTGGGAGATGAGGAACAGAGTGTGTGTGGGGGGAGGGGCGTGCCGTTAGTGGGGCACTCTGCTCTAGGAGTAATGCAGGCATCTACTACCATGACTGTGGAGTTTTAACCTGAGGCACTTGCCTGGTGCCGCTCAGAGAAGAATTGCCTTATTTGCTTTATGCCAGTCGAATGCATTTTTTGTCAGTTCCAGACAAACTTTCATAATTATTTCTGTCACCTCAGGATGATTTTTTTCCCCCTCCAAGTCACTTCACACAAGTCAAGAAGCAGGTGCCTCTTGCCTCAGATGCATCGGCTTCGAGCACCCACCGCCCCCAACACAACCAGCTGCTGTGGTCCATACGCACATGCATTTTCACCCAGAGCGAGCGGATGTGATGGATAATGCCCAGGGTGTCTGGCAATCAGCGGGATTCAAGCGAAGACTGTAGAATAGGCCTGGTATAAATAAAACGGCATCCTGTCACGGATGAGCACACGCCCTCCACTCCTCTCTCTCACATCTCAGCTGAGATGCCATTTCTGGGTCTGATGATGGAAGATGGAAGGAGGAATTACCACAGCCTTGTTCTTAGTTCAAGGGAATGAGCAGTGGAGTTGTCTCCAACAAGGCTCTAATTTTGTGTTTGGTCTCTACAACATGTTGGACCTCGTGGCAGACATTGACATGAAAGGAAAGTGTCCAGACTGATTTATTCTGAGGCAGTCAGAAACAGCAGCAGCATTCTGGAGGCTTTTTAAAAGTTGATATCTTTTTTAATAAGCATTTGTGGTAAAGACACTGGGCTTTTTTTTTTTCCTATGCCTCCTCCTTTGGAGCCCAGCAGCTCTATGGATGGATACAAGTAGCTTAGAAGCTCGCTGATGGAACTATTGGATGCTGTCTGTCCTCCAGGCTGCACTTCACCTATATTGTGCCTGAGCCTCGATGAAATGCCTCACACTCCGCCCCATAAGTACCCTGTGCTGCCGAGAACTGTTTGAAGTTCTTTTAGGACTTGGAAAAAGCAAAGTGACTTTCCTGCCAGGTCTGGATTGCTATCTTTTGTTTGGTTGTTTTTCTTTTCTTTACGTTTCAGTATCTTAATATTTTAACTAATTTTTTGAGAATTTCATACAATGTATTTCAATCATCTCCCCCCTCCCCTGCAGAAACTTCTTAAATCTACCCTCAACTACCTAGAAACTTTGGGGTTTTTTTCCCTCTCATACCTCTGCCACTGAGTGACGTTTGAGTTGCCCAATTACCCTTGGGAACAGGGCCTGACCTGGAGTGTGGTGACCCTACTAGGGGTCATACCATTAAAGAAAACTGACTTCACTTCTTCTAACAGCTATCAAAAGCCAATAGCTTTTGAGCTAATGGTAGAATTTCATGCAGCCCACCCCCATGCTGTGATTTTGTTTGGCTTAGCTTGTACATGCTGGATTTCTAGCCTTTAGATGCTATGGTCATTCCTACAACGATAAGCATATGTATTCAATTGATGAATGTTTATTGAATGCTGGGCTGGAGTTGATGGTGGGCAGCCAACTGGATGGCTTCTACATCAGTCCTAGGAAGAGACAGCAACAGCTTAGGCAAAGAGAGCACACATGAAAGAGGTATGCTGGCAGAAGAACTGACAAGATGAACGCTATGCCAGATTCTGGGCTTGGCCCTCAGGCTATAGTGATAAATAATACAAATTAGATCCTCATTTCTTCTCTCATGGAGGTTATATTGTAATAAAGGAAGACGGTAGATAGTGACGCACATTTAAAAATACAGATTTCTTTTCAATAGCTCAAAAAGAGAAGTGATGGTGTAGATGAGAAAAAAAATGAAGGAAGAGATTGGGCACATAATGGGTGGTCTTCCCTTGGATAGCATCCCTTGACCATGAGACTTGGAGGTTGGGAAGGAACTAGGCAGGCATGGAGCCGGAGAGCACATTCCAGACAGATGGAAGTGTTAGCACACTGGTCTCAAGGCAAACACATCTCAGGAACTGTCAGGCAGCCTGAGGCTGTCAACAGAGAGGGGAAGAGTCACCACAGTTGTGTATAGCTGGATATGGTACTAGATTTTTTTTTTTATCCTAAATAAAATTAGGATCCAGTGAAGAACTTGGTATAGGTTATAAGATGACCAGACTATTAAGAATGGCCTGGAGGTAGGTTCCCATTGAATCATAGAGGCCCAATGTGAAACTTCTGTAAGTAGTCAAAGTGATCGGGCAATGGCTCTCAACCTTCCTAATTCTATGACCCTTTAGTACAGTTCTTCATGTTGTGGTGCTACCAACAATAAAATTATTTTGTTGTTACTTCATAACTGTAATTTTATAATGTAAATTATAATGTAAATGGAATTGTAATGTAAATATTTGATATGCAGGATTATTTGATATGTGACCCTCAAAGGGGTTGTGACCCACAGGTTGAGAATCACTGTCGTAGAGGATGGTGGCCTGGATACAGGCAGTGAAGATATGAAAGATGGACTGTACTTATAATATATTTTGAGAAAAGTTAATCTTCATTGGATTTGGGCTAGACAGCTCAAATTCAGGAGGACTGCCTTAGATACTTTTCTTTGGCTGTGAAAGACACCATGACCAGGGCATCTTATAAAAGAAGGCATTTAATTCGAATCTCAAAGTTCCAGAGATGGGTCTATAGCCATTATGGTGAGTAACATGGCAGCAGATAGGCAGGCATAAGACGGAAACAGTAGCTGAGAGATTACATCACATGAACAGAAGGTAGTGGGAGAGAGAAGAGAGAAGAGAGAAGAGAAGAGAGGAGAGAGAGAGAGACAGAGACACAGAGAGAGAGACAGACAGAGACAAACAAGAGAGAAAGAGAGACAGAGAGAGCACTAACTGGAAATGGTATGGACTTTTGAAGCCCCAAACACACAAAGACACACCTCCTCTAGCAAGGCCATGCCTCCTAATCTTTCCCAAACAGCTTTACCACCTGGGAACTAATCATTTAAATATATGGACCTAAGGGGGCCATTTTCATTCAAACCACCCAGAGAAAGAAAGAAATGTTTCTGCTTTCAACAAATGGAGTGCAAGAACATTTAATGAAATGAAGAGTGAGGCAGATCAGAAGTCATAGCATCACCTTCCTCACGTTCTGCTTGCTCCGTCTTCTAACATCACATTATTCACGCAGTGACAGGGCATACAGAACAGCGCTAGACTGAGAGAGGAAAGACATGTGTGTATTTCTATCCAGCCCATTCTTCAGTTGTTTCATTGCTGCTGTGGATGCCAACAGACAAACCGTGCTTTAAATTATGTTTGTGTGTCATGCATGGGTCTGAGATTTCTTCTCACTTTCAGTACCACCTCTCGAGTACCAAGTCCAGAGGAAGGGACGTCAACCATTATGGCTTAATATCAATGTTGGGAGTAATGGTGGCACTTGGATGGGAAATCCTTTGGTCTCCAAAGTAATAATAGTTTTAGCTCCATTGCCAAACTGCTAGAAGAATCATTAAGATACAGAACTAGGTTTGATAGATGTTATTTTTGTGTGTGTGTGAAGACTGCAACCTAGTATTTCAGGATACTGTTTAGACATGGTTAGCATATAATTAATTTCATTAGTTGATTTGAATGAAATAATGCTTATAAGGTTTTCCAACTGTAGAGTGTGTCTACATATACCCTAGACTAACATTTTACAAAGGCACTTTGAAAAGTGTAAAGTTCTATGCAAATGCAAGATGCTATTAATGCTGACTTGTCAACTAATTCAATAGTGGGGTAAAGGAGCTCTTCTCTCGTGCTAGGCACTGTTTAAAATTCTGGGAGCCCTTTAGACTTTGGATCCTTACACTTTGACAGCCCAGGGTTGTCCTGTGGACATACTGCATTATGTATGCCTGTTTTGGTGCTGACCTCATCCCAACTTCTGCTAAAGGGACAGTCTCACAAAGTTGATCTGTGTCACAGCTCAGATTACCGATCGACTCAGAGGAGGTACCGACTCCAAGTCATTAACTAATCCATGGGTTGGCCAGCAACTTGAGATGCCCATGTCAAGCCAAGTTGAATATCTATATAGATATAGGATTTTCTTTGGGACTTTTGGATTAGAAATGTCTAAGGGAATAAGAAAGCCCTTAGCAGGTGGAACTGTAATTCTGCATAGACACAAGCCAAATGTTAAGTCACATTACTAGAAGCTCAAATTATGGCATACTAGAAGGCGTGAACGGAAACAGTAAGGTAAGGAATACCAGCCACCACCATGTTTTGAAATGACTCTCATTAAACCTTCATTCTCAGTAACCTGCTAACTGCGTCCTCCAATAAGATCTGTCCTTGTCATTCTTGTCTTTGCAGAAGTGGTTGTTCTTGTCTTTTCCTTTGAGGCTCTCTTCTCTTAATCCTCAGCTCCTTTCCTAATCATTCACTCTTCCCAATTTCTGCCTGTTTTTTTTTTTTTGGTTGTTTGTTTGTTTGTTTCTTTGAGTTTCTCTTCCATTTTCACACAAGTCAGCATATGAAGATGATACAAGATATTCTTAGGATGAATTAGGATCCAAGTCTTCCATTTCTCTTTGATTGTCGGAATCTGTGCCTACATGGATCTTCCAGCACCTTCTCCGATGTTTTCATTGCCACCCTCACTCACCTTGATTTTCTGATGATGTACTTCATTTTCTAATAACCCAGGCATGAACTCATGACAATGACCTCTGGGTTATCTTCCACACTGCTGCCCTGCAACATGTCTTTGAGTGTCTTCTCCTCGTTCCCTTCTCACCGATGGCCACCTCACTCCTCTTACATGGTCTATTTTCAGTTTACATAATATATCTTAAGTGTCTGAATGTTTTGTAGATGGGTCATTGTAGATGGGACTGGGATCCCAAAATTCTAAATTTTGATTGGTTGCGTTTTTCTGTCATGGCCTCTGTTTCAAAGAGAAGTTGCCTTGAGAAAGAATGTGGGCTAGACTTATCTGTGGACATAAAGACAAATGTTTATAAATTTTTGTTAAATATTATGCTGGTTTAATAAACTAGTGATTGTAGCTTCTCCTTCAAGAGCCCTGAGTTCACTAACACTGATGAGTCAGTGAAGTTCCCATTACCAGGCATAGTATTGTACTTGTTGACAGGGTCTTTAAGTCCAATTAGAGAGATGTTGATTACTGCCAAGGCATTTGTGCTGCTACTGTATCTGTAGGGTTACTAGCCATTGATGTGGTTAATAGGCATCATAGATGGATGGGAGTGTTGGCTGCCTCTTTCCTGGGAAACTTGTGTGGTGCCTTCTAGTACAATGAAAGGTAGTCTTCAGGGAGGGACCATTCAGGTCAATTCTAGCTGAAGGGCCCCTAGGCCCTCATACATATGCGAAACACTCTCACCCCTAAGTTTCAGGTAATATTACAGAAGAGGAGTCATAAAGATTGCAGGAGCCAGAGGAGAGAGTCAGCTGTGAGACTGTGTTTCCTAGTAACATCAGACGCTACACTCATAAAGTCTCACCAACACGGCCACCCAAATAGGAGCTGAACAAAGAGCACACCAATGAACATACCTTCACGCAGAAAAAGTTCATGAGGCCTTAGTTCTATACAAAGAACTACAGGCAACTAAGAAAAACTGGGAGCAGGAGAATGGCCCTCCCCAGGAAACACCAATTGGATGTCCAGTGCCAAACGGTCAGCCCCGAAAATATGTACTTAATGGTTTATACTTGGAAATACATGTATGTAAAAATGCATATATGAATGCAGTAACAAATTGATGGGGGAAAAAAAGAGCCATGAGTTTGAATGAGAGTGGGATGGAGGAAAGAAAGGGAAGGAGAAAATGTTGTAATTAAAATTATAATCTCAAACATAAACAACTCTCGCCCCCAAAATCCAACCTCAATCTTGAAAAAAGAACAACAGAAAAACAGCTTAGGTTTTAAATTTGTGACAAAATGTCTATGTTTTAAAATTGGGTGATGATTACAAAGACTTCGTGTTGCTAGCCTCTTTTTTTTTTTTTTTTTTTCCCTGTATGTTTGAACTGTTAGCATACTTGCCTCTATGCCGCTTAGCAACTTCTGACATCATCACAGCCTACCACCAGTTGTATCCTAGGGGCCCAGGATATAAAAGGACAAACCCACCTCTTACTTTCTCTCCCACTCTGTCTCTCCCTCTGGGGCACCCCCCCACCTTCTCTCCCATGCTTCTACAATAAATCTTACATCATACATGCTGTGTGACACATACTTAACATGCACATTTTTATAACAAAAGAAATATTAAAAAGTAAAATTGAGGGAACAATCTACCTTAAGTTACTTCTTTGTTTTGCATTAAAATTAATTGACTAATCGTTCCAATCATGAGGCTATTTCCTTAAGAAAAGAAATTACTTAAGAAGCTTCATATTTCAGCTCCTCTCTCTCTCTCTCCCTCTCTCTCTCTCTCTCTCATGTGTACACACACACACACACACACACACACACACGCTGTGCCTGGTACAAGTTCATTTCACACAGAAGATCCTAAGTGCTTGTTGATTTCTGAGAAGAGACTTCACAAGGTCCCCTTTTCAAATAATAGCATTGGCTGGTAATTCCCTTGAATCTTGACCTGCAATTTTGAACTGTTTCTACCTCAGCCAAATACAGACCCTTGTATGTGCTGCATTTCCGAACGAAGCCCGCTCTACTGACACCTGTTTGCGATCCTCCACCCACTATTTAAAACTTTTAATGTGTGCAAGCTTAGTCAAGTGGGGTAAATTGTCAGTTGTCGTGAAGGAAAGCTGATCTTGTGGGGGGTTGTGCTATTTTGGGCATGTCAGATGGTTAAGAAATAAACAGGCTTAAGTGGGGGAGAGAACATATCCTTAGGATAAGAGCAAAGAAGTTTGGCAATGGAACGAAAAATCTTGAAGAGGTGGGGAGGGGGCAAGAGGTAGATATTCTTTATAACGTAGCTTGATCAAGATGAGACCATTAGTATAACACAGAGACTAGCCTGACACTTACCCTTTCTTCAGAGGCCTTAATTGGGCCTGTGAGCATTCTCAAAAATGGTAAGATGTCAACACTCATGAAAATAGAACAATTTATTCTGGAAACTTCTACATCAGATAGGTTTTTAAATGTTGTTCTTGCCACGGTTCACAGAGAGTAGAGGGAATTTACATGTTCCTGTTGGAAGGAACAATCAGACTTCCGTTTGTCGCTGGTGAATATTCCCAGAATTGCCCAAAAGGAATAGTGTTGGCCTAGATATTATTTAAAGTCATCCCTAATGTAAATATTTAGTGATTCTTTTATTTCAGTAGTAAAGTTAATTTATGGAGCCTGGTCTGAGTCAGACTCCCCATGGAGGCGACATTACACTTCCCTAAGGGGCTCCTGTCCTCTGTGTTCCTAAGGCATCTCCAGCCTTGCTCCAGAGGTGGCCGGGAGCCACCATGGGAGAGAAAAGCAGTGGGGGGTAGACAGGTGGCCGAGGGTTCGCCCCCTTACTTCAACCTTCACAGCTTCACATTATCTCCTTAATATACATTTTTGTTTGTCTGTTTCAAGAGTGAATTCTGTAGTTTTCCAAAGAAAAATGAGAAAAGATAAGGCTGGGGGTTTGTGAACCTTACAAACCACAGATCCGGTGGCTTGAGTAACGTGCGCTGTCTTACTTCTGTAGCGAGCCCTCTGGACTAAGACAGCCGGTGAATGTTGTCTTGGAAATATGACCTAGAGACTGGATTTTTTGAGCTATCCCAGGCCTCTAAAGGTTTCTACAATTCTTTGAGCCTTCTGTTATAGATTCTCTGCCACCAGGGTATCCAGGAGCCAGGGGACATTTGCAGTGTTTATCACTGAGCATCTTATTCTAGACCTATGGTCATTATAGGCATTTCTTATCTAAAAGAGGAAGAAGGAAAATGTCTTTAGTAGAACGGAGATTTTGCCTAAGTTTTATTTATGAGGCACTTAGGAAAGGACACAAAGGAATGCAAGTTGGATAGTAAGCATATAGCTGGACTATGAGACTAATATATAGAGGGATGTTATGGGAATGAATACAAACTCTATCTCCTTAAATGTTTTACAAGTTACAAGATACTTACCATGTATTATTACACTTAAACACATAAACTTCTTACACTCCATAGTTGGAAATGGAAGAGGGCAAATCTTTCACCCCTAGAACCCTCTGTCAAGTCCAGCTATAAGCATCCTCTGCTGAGATTCCCCACTGTCTAGCTGTTCTCTCTCGTATCCAGGGTACCGAAAGCTTTTGGAGAATCGTGCCATTAGGGTCTAGGAAACACTGCAACTTGGCCATTGCCTCCTTTTAATGATTCTACTTATCCTTCTAGCCCTTGCTCTAAGGCTGCCTTCCTACACAGATCTGTATCTTTTTCTTTACTTTTTATAGATGGTTGAATATAGGTATTTGGATAAGATATATGTCCCTACTCTAATCCATGGAATCTTCTAAGGTTGCCTCATTTTGGAAACGAGTATAGCTAAAGTAAGGATCTTCAAATACAAAAGTCTTAGACTTTCTGGTTGAGCTCCAAATAAGTGAGAGGAAAGAACATTTGAGAGGCACACAGGGGAGGGTGTGTGAGGACAAAGGCAGAATGTGGAACATGGAGGACACAGCAAGAGATGGCAATAGCACTAGCATCTGGAGAAGATAAGGAACGATCCTCTCCTGGGCCTTTGGGAGTAAGAATTCCTTGACAACACTAGGGCATTAGATAGCTGATCTTTAAAAATAGGAGATTAAAATTATGGCTCCTTGAAAGATCTATAATCTGTGGTCATTTGTTGTAGTTAATAAGTGTGTGTGTGTGTACATATATATACATATATACGTGTACATAGACAGGAGATATATATATCCTGACTTCCTGTACATCTATTTCTAGCAGTGGGTGCTATTGATTAATTTTCTAAAGACATTGAGACTGTCCTTCCCAAACCCTCCCATTCACCCCGTCCTTGGCTTTAAGGCTTGGTCTCTTATTCCCCTGAGCTGGTGTAGAAATTTACTTCTAAACATTTCCCAGGTGTGCAAAGCTATGGGGTACTGTCATAAGAGAAGTCTAAGTGAAAGACTAGAAGAGAAGACAATCATTAAAGAGAAGCAGAGGTAGAAATAGGAATAGAATCACATGAGGAATGTAATCCAGGCTACGGTCGCCCTAATGTCACATCTGTGGCCCACATTGGATACACAATAAATTCACTCTCCTGCCCTTGCGTGCTCAAGAGCAATTTTTGTTACCAGGAAACTAGAAACAACGACCAAGAGGTTTGCTTTTCAACCTCTCAGCACTCTCTTCTCAGTGGCCCTCACCACCTATGTGCCCCATGGCCATTGTCTCCATCAAAGCTGGCCTTCTAGCTAAACCCAAGAATTTTCTTTTTGCTCTTGTCATTATTTCCCAATGGTATTTGTTTGTGTCTTTCAAATATGCTCAGGTCTTCCGGGTCTGCCATATTGTACTATTCTGATCTATTATTTCTTTGTCTGTTTTCCAAGAGGGTGATCTCCTTCTTAGCCCCTAAATATCAATATGTCAGAGGTTAGCCTATGGGCTCCTATGACTTGTTGCTTTTGTTACCATCCTTGGTAACTCATATTTTCCCTTGTCTAGGTAGGTATGGTAGAACTTGGTCTAAATCTGTAGCTAAAACTCTTTTGAACATGTGTCAGACCCAGAGGAGTGGGGGAGTTGCCCAAGGTTGGAAACTGGACAGTATCACCCTGCTTCCTGGTGAGACACCCATGATGAATGTACAATGGTCTTTTATTCTTAGCATGTTATATGATGTCTATGGCCCCAAAATGAGTGCTTTATTGTATATCTTGCTCTGTAGCTGTCCATGTGGCTGAATTGTAGGAAATTGTTATCACACCACTTTGGCCACAAAAAATATATGAAATCTTCATTTATAAGCACAATCATTTTAATCATAATTATATCACTGTGGCCAAGAAAGTATTTCTAAATTAAATTATGTTAATCCAATTTTATTATTTGATCACATTTTCTCTCTAAAGTGCTCAAACAATTTCCATTTTTTTCCATTTTCATTTAACCAAAATTGTTTTCAAAATCAATCCTTTCTCATGAATTTTATGATGAAGATTCAATTTACCCATCAGGTTTCTTCCAGAAATATATCAGATGTTGCCTATTATATCCTCTGCTGTTGTGAATTTCCTTTTATGACTCTCATTCTCATGGGTAAAACTGTACAGGGTCAAATTTTACACATAAAATTTTTTAAATATTTCACTCTTCTTTTACTTTTTACTTAAGGAAAAATTATCCCACGGACAGTTTAGTCATTGTCAGTTATTTCAACAAAGTCTACTTTATCTGAAACTCACTTTTGAATTTTCAGTGTTATCAAAGAGATGGCTCCTTTAGCTATTTTTATTTGTGATAAATTGTATTGTTTATAAGCTTTAACTCTTGCCAGTTTTGTTTTGTGGGATTTTTTCTGTGTTGTATTAATTATAGACAAAAGACTGAAGTTTTTCATTTTGTGAATTCAGGCCCAAATACCAAGGAAAGTCCCACTCAGTTGTGTTCTAGACACTTGAGATCTGTCTGCAGAAGCAGATAAGCCATTCTTCTCCTCTGTAATTTCCTTCCTGGTATGAGTGAGAACACAGCACATAAGCAAACAAACAAATGTGGCAAACGTCATCCCAGAATAAGGACTGTGAAAACATTGGCACTGCATGACAGTGACAGTAGAGGCATTGTATTGGATTGCTTGTCCAGAACTGAGACCTGAATTGTTACAGAGATAAGAGATATTTCTTAACTATTGCATTTGCTAAAATTATTACTTGTGGGTGTTACTTTTCATTGCCCTTGGTGTGGGCCATGTCTGATGTTCTTGGTGAGACCGAAGGATCAATTGCGAACACATATTGTCTTTTATTCTTTTTTCGTTTTGCTTTCACTACCAGGCCATCAAAAAAAAAAAAAAAAAAAAAAAAAATACTGCAGGTTGATTGTCCCTTAAGATTTTGTATCATCAAATACAAATGAAATTAAAACACAGATTTTTTTTTTATTGATGAAGAGTACAATTTTAAAGCTTAAAATACTAAGTTCTTCAACAAATCACGGTAAGACTGAGACTGAACACAGACACATCTCTGGAGGACATCTATGGGCCTTCCACTTTCAGTGAGGCCTGCTGCTCACCAGCCCAGCATTACACATGATCTCTTTACAGAGTGAGGTCAGGCCAACTAGTCTCTCAAAATAGGAGGAGCTTTTGGGGGAAGGGACTTGCTGAATAGCAGAGTGAAGTCTTCTAGGAGAGTGAGAGGAGGGCTAACAGCTAGCTATGCACAGACTGAGACACCATGGCCATCTGTGGCTTAAATGGCAATCACAGTTATGCTTGCACTTTCCCCAAGGACACTTCCAACAAAACATGCTCTAGTTCCTGTCCAGGGCCTGCAAGGAGCCCCAGGGAAGAACCGTGGACTTTTGGGTGCCGCATCCCTCTGACGGGATAAAGAACATGTCTCCTCTGCCCCTCCCTGCCCCTTTCCATTTTTGTGATTACAAATTGGCTCGTTCATGCCCTCTGACGCTGATCACCCAGCAAAGCATAGGTCTTGTGTAGAGAGACCGTTTTCAACAAACAGATGAGCTACACGGAATATTTTTACTTCTGAAAATCTGGACTAGTTTGCATTAACATGGGATCATTGAAAGAGCTCCAACAAAAACTGTATAATATAATGTAGACTGCCAATGCTTAAATTTTTTTTCCTTATGGAATCACAAAAATAAAGCAAATAAATAAACAAACAAACACAGCCTCTACTTAGGAGCTTGGATTTGTGTGGTGCGGGTACATATAACACAGTAGGAATAACATTTAAATCATTTTGCTTTTGCGCTCCCAGTGAAAAAGTTACATTGGTGAATATATACACCCCAGAAAAACATCAGCATATGGGTGACTTTTCCATTACCATGAAGCATTAGTGAGTCACTTGCCCACTAAACTCTTGTATTTCCTTTGTATAGCATAATATACTCATTTACTTTGTCCATATCTTATATCCATCACATGGCAGAAAATCTTTAGAGCTCAGGATAGAGAATAAGAGTGATATGATTCTTGCCCTCAAAATTTCATTTGTTCTCAAGAGGGTAGCACAAAAGTAAAGAGCAACGTGGTGTGTCTATTAAACACTACAGTCTAAACTGCCATTCAACCACTGCAGTAACAATATGTGAAAAACATAATGGCTCTGAAAAATGTAAATCCATTCTTCTGCAATTCTGGAGGCCAAGGAAACAGCTCCTTTGGTGGATTTTATATGAGAATCCAATTTTTTGTCGTTCCTCGACTTACAGGCTCCTCCTTCGTGTTCATACTGCTTTTCATCCATCTCTGGCTTCACCTCCATAACCTGCTTTTAGACGTTCACTCTTTTGCCTTTTTCTTATAATCCTTTTTTTCTCCCATCTTTGTTTGTATAGGTTTTGTGAATGCAACAATGACCACTGTGAGGTCATGAATGATATGACCTCCTCATATAGCAGCAGACCTCCCCAGCCCCTGGTCCTTGGTCTTTCTCCCTCCTCTTCCGTGAGGATCCCTGAGTCTTGAAAGGAGACAGTGTGATGTAGATGTACCATTTAAGCCGGCCATGCCACAGGACCATAGTCTCTGCACTTTAATCAGTTGTGTGTCTCTTCAGTAACCACTATCCATCGCAAAAATCAGCTTTTCTTAAGGGAGCTGAGCTTTACTAATACTTGAATACAAAGATAAATATTTAGAAGACTGTGTGGTACTATGTCCACTTAGCAAAATAATAAAGTGCATTCTCCCCCTAGAACCTACCTGGCCAAAGGTTCTTGGAGCAGACATGGGTTCTGTCCTGTGTAGTGGGACTTAAATCTAAGGAGGAAGTGGTGGACCCACACAAATTGTGCCACCATTGCACTAGTGGGCAAAACTTATCAGAACAGTTGTTTTGGTAGCTTTAGATTACAGTGGCTCCCCAGGAACATTCTAGGATAATTCCCTAGTCCTTAACTTAGGGACACTGGCAGTCTCCTTTCCTGTGTACATATCCACAAGTTCCGGGGTTTCTAACACTGATATCCTTGAAGGACCATTTTGCCTACCGTTGCGTTTATCATAGCATAAGGAGAGACAAGAATTCAAAATAAAATGTGAACCTAGGAGAAGACATTCTAAACCTAATGATGATCAAAGGTGAGGATGACATTGATGAGCGATTTAAAGTCAGGGTGGTGTTTTGTCTGATACGGTTGTTGATAGGATTGTTCTAAAGGACCAGAAGTTCCAAAGTCTCAGGTTACAAAAAGACCAGGTAGAAACTCAGTTGAGGAAACAGGAAGCCTGGAGAGGTAGATGGAGTTTAATCAAGGGATAATGAAGCCTAGAGGGTGGCAGGTCACACAGACCCTGAATCCCCACCCCTTCCTTTCAGCCAAACCCCTGAGAAACACACCAACGCTTAGATATATGCTGAGATCCAGATGGCTGAGATTTCTGCCTGCTTTCCAATCTCTATAAAATTAATGCAAACTTAATGTGGAAATCAACCAATTGTTAACTGGCAAAGTGTAGTGTTTGATTTTTAACTGAGAAACACAAATATCCTTCCAAAAAAACTTCAGAGGCCTTCTGGATTGATGGTTTGGAGCAGGGAGGAGGATATAAATAAAGATAATGAGACATACTCATTTTTTAAATGACAACTCTATAAGCGCAGCAATTTCTTTGTAGAATATGAATTGGCAGGTGTCAGTGGGAAAAAAAAAACCTGTCTGACTAGAAAGTGGATGTTTGTTGAATAAAACCCATTAATGCTTATAGAATTCACTGTCCCCGGGAGGAGCTTGTGACAATATGACGTTCACAGAGATGTACTAAATGGGCTTTTTATCCATTATTTCAGTCACTGGTGGGAATAGGGCCAGATTTGAGTTATTACCAGCAGCCCGAGCACTCCATAAATACTGATTTAACTGATAGGCGGCAGGACGTAGGGGTCCTAACTGTGCCATAGCACAATGGCATTACTTACATGTGACTGCACCAATGTCCTGACTGTTTGTGACAACTACTCTCCCTTCGTGAAAATTCAGATAATGAGTCCTAATTAATCCTCACCACTTCCTCAGATTTCTCCCTAGACGTAGTTCACATCCATATACAGGACTTTGCCTTGAAGTTATGGCAACAAAACAGTGGTACTAACTCTATTTCTATGTTTTTGGGAGCCCACCAGCCCCTCTTAGAACGGCTACATGTTCTGCTGTGCTTGCTGCTTAGTTGAAGAGATCTCACGGTACCAAGCTTTCCTTAATTTTGTATTTTGCCTTTTGGATGAAATGGTTTAAAGTGCATGGGGGATTTGGAGTAATAAAGACTTCACCGAGTTGAAGGTTAAGTTAGAAGTTCCAAATAGAAATAATCTCTTATCACCAAATTACTGTGAGTTTAGAACTTAATCTTATGCTTCTGTCAGCCCAGCAGGAGATCACTTGTCAATACTTTGAGTAAGCTAATGTTGCAAAGACATACGAATGAGGAGGCAGGCCGGATCCAGAACGGAAAACTTCTCCATTAGTCTGTAGGGTGTATGCCGGCTGGCAAATTAGTGAGGACTGAGATTTGGGACGTTTGCCCAAGCAAAGGGAAATGACTCAGGAACACGTGGAATTGAAAACAGGAAGTCCTGGGGCTTCAAGTTGCTTCGTGCCTAACAGAAAAGTCATTTAGCTAAGAAGGACAACATCCCAGAATAGATGGTGAAGAGACAGTCTAGAGCATGCCAATAATGGCCAGATGAAGAGCAAGAGAACCCAGGGGTGAAGAGAACATGGTGTCAGGTGGTGAGAGGCAGGCACATCACTTCTAAAGCACCCAAGAGCTCAGACCAGACAGGGCAGGATTCCGCCTTCTCTATATTAAAGAGGGAGGAGGGTTGCAGCAGGGACTGCTCTGTTGAGTGCATCTGGAAAGTATTAACTCTAAGTAATATTTATACTACCATTAATAGTAATAATGGGAGTAATTTTGGCTGGACTGTGCAGCTGGTCAGATAGCGTTCAAAGCTGACCTCTCTTTTAATAAGCAATCGTGAGGCGGCTTAATCTCTCTGGGATTTAGTTTCACTGAGAATAATATCATCTCGTGATTTGTTGGTAAGAATGAAGTGAAACAGTTCCAGGGAAGTGTTTGACCCCTGGCTGTACACAGTGAATGCCGGCTCCCTTTGGGGCCCAAAGCTTTGGTGCTTTCTAGGTATAAGACTGGAATGCACTTCTGTCCTTACTGTCTTCCCAGTCTTCGTTCTTTCACATCTTTTCTGAAGTTTCCTAAATCTAGTTTTCATGGTACGATGAAGCATTACAGATCGCTGATTGACAGGCGTGAGTTTTAGTTTCAAATTTAGGGAAGTTAGCAAGCACCACATGTGCGTGTGTGCAAGTACACATACACACAAGCATGCATGCACACACGTTCAGTAGTTTAACATTCCAATTTTAAAACTCTAAAATATAAAATGTCCCCCCAATCTGAAACTTACTGAGTGACTACATGAGTGTAGAAGTGTAAAATTCCATGTCTGAGGTCATGTGACTGGTACAGTCAAAACACAGGTACATTAAAAATTGTATAAAACTACCTTCACGCCATGCATAGAAGTATATATGAAATACAAATAAATTATAATGTTTAGGCTTTCATACCACATTCTACATATACAGATATTCTAAACTCTGGAAGAACTCTGGTAACTAAAGCACTTCTGATCCTAAGGATGGCAGACAAGGGAATGTGTGTGTGTGTTGCACACGCACGTGCGCACACATGTGCGTTATCCAGGCATACCGTGTCTGTGTGCAAACACACACATTATAGCTCCATGAGAAGCTATTTGTGATTTCCTTTATCAGATGACAACAGCAAAGGCCGATGGACTCCGTTCTACACAAGCTAACGAAGGTCTGGCCAGCTTACAGCTGTGGTTTTCACCTGTAAATCTCCCCAAAAAGAAAGCACTGAGGACACATGCTATTTCTTGAATGTTTCCTGTTTTGATCATTTTTTCTCACAGGTTATTGCCAACGATTGGTCATATGACTCCAAATTAGACTGAAAGGGAAACTGGGAAGAACAGTTTTAAATCTCCTCATAAAGTTCAAGTGTATTTAGACTTCAGGGAGAGCAGTGACAAACAGCAGACAAACTCCAGCTCAAACAACTATATTAAAAAGCAAAGAGTTTCAGTTCTCAAAACTGAGAAGGGGTTTGTTTCTAAACCAAACATTAGGAGATCCAGAGGCTTAAGCTGGTGAGTTTGATTTCTTTCCATCTCTGAGTCCACACTTCTTGCCTAGGCGTCTGCCATCAAGATATTTTTCTCCATATGGCTAGTCCGGTGACATAGGTGAAACAAACTAGCCTTCTTTTTCTTTGCTCCTGGGAATGTCCTAAGTAGGAAAACGGTTGGTTCTGCTTGGGTCACGTGACATGCTGTGGTAGGGACTGAGGAACAGATTCATCGGTCCTCAGGCATCAGGAGGCAGGTATTCCACTGCAGTGTTGAGTTCTTTTAGGACATGAGAGCAGAGCTGCAGGCCACTACACACCAGCTACCTGCCAGAACAAGGCATCCTCTCCATCCTGTTCCCGTCGCCATGCAGCACGTGGGGCTGGCACACGGCTTCTGTACTGCCCGCCCAAAGGAGTTATGTTGGGAACGATCAGTGCAGATGGGCAAATGGCCCCTCAATCTTCTGTTTTATAGAAATAATGGTTTTGTCTTTTGTAGATTTAACACAGAAGGCGGCTGAGAGATAGTTGGGGGGGGGGGAAGCACTATGATTAATGATCTATGCCAAATCATAAAATAGTTCTTTTAAAGGAAAAAAGAAAAAACAGGGATGCATCATGCAGGCAGGAGGAATTTTTCAGGCTGGCTTTATGGTGTGCTTTGTGGCTGGCCTGGATCACTGTATTGCGGTATCTCAATCTCTTCCAGGGACCTGCCGCTCCATCTCCCATGCCCATCAGCCTGAATGCAATCCCCTGCCTGCCAGGCTTCCATCCGAGCGGTCATCCAGCAAAATAACCAATTACATTTGCAACCATGGCCTCCTGACTGCTTCCTCAGTTCTGTTCTGAAACCCATTTAAAATACATTTCTCGTTTTACTACACATTCAAATTTTATTCCTCTGGTTATAGAACTATAAATGTCTGCATTTCATATAGACTCAAAATGAAGGGTATATAAGTGTGTATAAATCACACTGTGAAAGTTGCATTTTCTTCATTGAATTGTGCTCGATATTTGGCCAGATGAAAATTACATTATCTGGCGACTGTGCATACTCTTTCATATCTAAATATGCAAAAGAGGCCCACACACAGCACATTCTTTTCACAATCGAGCTACTAAAGACCATATTTTAATGTGAAATAAAATTTCTTTCTGAAATCTAACAATGCTCTAGTGGGTATGTGTGGTTTTTCATACCCATATGATTGGAGTTAAGTTTCATCATATAAAAATTTGGGAAGTTCAGTTGTTGGGAATTGAAAATTGATCTACTGTGCAAAACGTGCAAAATGGGAGCTATAATATTGACCCTGCCTCAAGAAGGTGACTTACAAAACACAGACGTAGCTTTTGATCACACGTGGGGGTTGTCTTCAAACTTGAGCCAGAACTGTACTGTGGGAGAAGGCCTCTGGGGATTTGCAAAAAAATAGAAAAGGAGTGGCTTTCCTTACTCCTGGCACTTGAGAAGCTATTTATTTGGTCACTTAAGGAAAACACAAAAAGATCTTAAAATAAACAAACACCCAGGTGCAGGTTACATCAGAGACTGTGGTGATGGCACAGCTTTGAGAGCTGCATCCCCTGCAGGTGTGGACACTACACAGCAGAGAGGCCAGGACATCTGGTGCTTCTGCAATGAAGAAAACAAGTCTCATTCTGAATTCTGAAGAATAAGGCTAGGACCCCTGAATTTAACCTCATGTTCACCCGACTGGTATGCCTATGTTGTTAAATAGTTCCTATACGCATAGTTTCCCCCAAACCATCTGTCAGCGGCACCTCGGTCTGTGTACAAACATGCCAAACTAGTAGGATCTCTGGAATAAAGATGTAGAAGCAAAGAGTATCTCAGTCGGCAAAGTGCTTGCCTTGCAAAGATGAGGACTTCGATTTGATTCTCAGAGCCCACATAAAAACATGGGTTTGAGCCGGGAGTGATGGCGCACTTTAATCCCAGCCCTCGGGGAGGCAGAGGCAGTCGGATTGCTGTGAGTTTGAGGCCAGCCTGGTCTACAAAACAAGTCCAGGACAGCCAAGGCTACACAGAGAAACCCTGCCTGAAACAAAACAAAAACAAAAACAAACAAACAAACAAACAACCTGGGCCTGGTTGCACAAGTTTGAAATCCAAGTAATGGCAAAATGGGAGGCCAGAGAGATGGCTCTCCAGGGAGCTAGCTGGGTGACTTTGTCTGCTGGGCCTAATTCTAATCTGATTAGAGATGCTATCTCAAGCCTATCATAAAAGATACCTGAAGAACAAAAAGTAGAGGCTGCCCTCAGACCTCCATAGCAGAGAAAAGACGATCAGGTGTGGGATGGATAACTCTCCATTTCCTGAATAAGTAACTCCCTTAAGCAATCTGTCTTATGTTTTATTCAACATTAATTGCCATAGTTTAACGTTCTAAAACATGAACATACATGAAGAAACAAATTATGAGATGATGAGAGTGTCTCTTCAGTTTTCCAGTGGCTGACAAGACCACACAAATTTCTAATATTTGCTTCTTTTCCCCCAAAACCTTGACAAATCAACTGAGAGATGCCTAGCAAAACACAGAGTTTTAATTACATGAAGCAGAGATTCCATCCCCAGGAAAAAAAAGAGATGTAGTCATTGTTAGCTCCACTGACAAAATCCACACTGCAAGAAATTCCATCAACAACATGAAAGCATGGGTTCAGATCCCTTGATAAAAACATCCCTTCCTGAAAGAAATTCAACCTACATCTTAGCAAAATCTTTTAACTTTTTATCTGTGAGGCTGCCAATATCATAGTAGCCCTATTTTCTCCATTTTTTTTGTGTGTGTACTTTTCTGCCTTTCTTCATGCATTTATGCTCCTTTAGCCCGTGCCTCCATTTACCAGTATAGATGTGACCTGTTTGCTTTTTGTGCATTTATATTCTGACCTCTTCAAAAGATTTCTGTCTAGCTGCTAAGAAGGAGGGCAGATGATAGCCGCCAAGCTCCAGGTAGCCTTTCTATAGCCTGCCTCGAATATGGCACTGTCCCAGGCAAGGCAGCATCCTTCCTGGCACAGCTCCAAATGCCCAATCCAGGATTACTTGGAGGCAATTTTCAACACAACCTGTCTTCCAGGTTGGCTGAAGTTTTGCCAGAGCTACAAGAGAGAAGAACATGCCTTTCTTCTCTGGGCACACTTGTTTCTCCTTTCCTATAGACATTAATCCTTAAGATTTCTGTACCCCCGATTCTGACCCAGTATCTGCACTAGAGAACTCGGTCCATGGCTACGTTAGTTTCAATTTCTTGAGACACAGCAACACTCATCTAAAAGTGACTTAGGCAAAATATAAAATGATAAAGTATATTATACTCAAAGACTTGGGTGATTTAATCAAGATATTATCTTTACCTTTCAAACACTTCTTCCCCCTTCAGTTTTATTCTCAGAGCGATTCTGTGCATGATTGCTACTGGTATTCCAAACGTATCATTCCAATGATATCAACATTTTCAAAAAGTCCTGAAGTTGATTTTCACTGATGCAGGTTACTGTTTAATTTGTCCGTCCCTAAAGCGACCACCGAGACAAGACACACAGTTTGTGTTGCCCACTACAAAATAAAAATTCAAGGTGTCTTTTTAAAAAGGAAATGTGAGAATTTCAAGATGGTAACAGGTGCCCTTTAAATCAATTATAGGACCATCCGAGAGGTACAGAGAAGCTGGCCAGCTTGTAGGTTCCTGACCCAGATCTGTCAATCACTGTGACCTGATTCCTGAGGTTGGGTGCTCCTGAAGGAGAAATTGGAGGTGTTGCTGATGGGTTTAGCAAGACCGCTGATATAGTGTGGCAAATTCATATTAGCTTCACACACCTGAAAAGGCTCCATGATGGAAGTAATAAACTCCAGTTTCACAAAGTCTTGGCGTGGAATTCTGAGTTGGACATCTCTGGAAAGTGGCATTCTGCAAGTCACTTAAGTTCACTGGAGGTAAATGTCAATTCCTTACAGCTGGCATGCAAAGAATCTTTTCTTGTGCAACTCAGATAAAACAATATAGTTTAGCGATTAGCCATGTGCCTGCTGGAGTAGGGCCTCTAAAATGACGATGGTGTTCATGGTGGTGGTGGCTGGGATGAGGACATCTCAAGGTAGTGTGTAGAATGGAGCGAAAGAAACATTTGAATTCACACCCCAGTGTTTGGGCCAGGAGCATGGTTCTTAACCTTGAGCTCCTCAAGAATAAAATAAGATTTCGATGTTTCTAATTTCTTTGGGGTTTATCGCCAGGACGGCTGGAGTAGAAAGCCCAGTGCCAGTGTGGTTGCATCTACTAACCAGCACACGCTTTGAAGGACATACAGAAAAGTACCTCCACCACAGTTCCAGAACTGGTTATTCATTTCCAGGTCTGGAGAGAAGAATCCAGTGACAATGAATAAAGAACAAGCTGTGAGTATGTATGGAGAGCAAACAGAAGGTAAACGCCAGGTGAGCATTTGCTACCATGCTTGAGGGGAATACAGATCACACTGAGTAATAGTGAAAGCTTAACGTTCATAAGTTTACCCACTCCTGTCCTTTCCTACCCTACTGCTCATACCGAGGTTGAAGTCATCATCATTTCGTTGCCATTAGGCCTCAAGTTCAGAGACAAATTTTGAGAACCAGTTAACAATACAAGTTGTCCACATGGGCAAATAGGTTCTTTGTCATAGTGTACTACCAGAATGATATTCTGCTGTCAGAACTAATTTTACTTTAATATGTATGTGCTCATCACTGTGTACTAAGCAATTGTTCAATATTCGGTGATCATTTCAACAACACGTAGAAGGTATAATAACTACAGCATTCACCAGAGGCATTTATTTAGGTCCAATAGCTTTGAAATTAAATTAGAAAAGTATTGTTGCATCATGCTGGGAATGTAATAAGCATGTCACATTGACTTGTTTTATTTAAAAATAAAAAGGGGACTAGTTGGAAATATTTTCCAAATGATCGAGAAACACCATGCTAGTCTATAGAACTGATTTTGATGGAGACAATTGCTAGAGGCTCATAGGAAGAAATAAGCAGAACATTTGGGGGCCGGAGAAATCCTCCTTTTTTTTCAAAGCATTGTGTTCTTCTGTATTCCCCTGATGTCGATCGAATCTCCCCCTAGTGTAACGAGCAAGAAACTAAGTCAGTTTTGCTGAGACACTCAACAGAAAACCTGAATCTGTTTGATGTTTGTGGTCCTGTTGCTGATGCTGATGCATTTCCATAACTACTCTGGGGTGGGGGATGGGGCCCAATAGTAGCTGTCAATTCAGACTTGCACCGAAAACTCAACTGGAGGCCAGAGAATGACCCTCTGGCCAGCTGCGATTTCTAAATTCTTGAAAGCAGAATTCCCACTCTGTCTGCACACACGGAAAGGAAGCTTGCACATTGCAGGGAAATCTCTAAATTCAGCTAAAAACCATGCAAAGTAAACCAAATAGCATGGCACACAAATGAGAAAAATGTCAAGCCAAAATTCCATTTAAGTTAGAAATTGTAGTCAAGGCCTGGCGGCAGTGGCTCAATGCCTTCAATCCTAGCATTCAGGAACCAGAAGCAGGTGGGTCTCTGTGAGTTCTAGACCAAACTGGTCTACAAAGTCAGGTTCAGTACAGCCAGAGTTGTTACACAGAGAAACCATGTTGGGGGCAGGGGGCACAGACAGAAAATAACAACAAAAAGCATAAAAGAGAAGAAAGAACTTGTGATTGAGACCCAGAGTTGGTTGTAAAACCACTACCTTTAGTATAATTAGGAGCACTGTGGACCTGCTCCCCATCCTGCTCCACCCTCTATAGTCCCCATACCCTGCTAGAAAGAGCCCAGCTCTAGAAATCCCCAATCTGCCTGTGTGTCATTGGCAGCGCTCTAATCCCGTGTAATTGTATTAGTCTCAATAGCAGATTAGCACTAAAGTGCCCCTACAGAAAGGGAGCTGTCAGCTCTGCTATTGTTTTTCATTTAATGTGATCCTGCCACAAAAAAGAAAGGCAGCCAGAGCCCTCCATCTCGCATTACAGACCACAGTTTCCAAACCAATTAAGGGGAAGGGGTTTGCAGTCCTCAGGATTAGAGACTGTTTATATTATCCTATATGTCTTTTCATAAGGCTGCTCTCCATTTTATGTCTCCTCGAAGCCCCCTCTCTGGCCCCTGGATGCTGCGATTCCCTCCCTTGTGAGCTTCCCTGGGCACTTCCCTGGGCTTTGCCATTTGAGTACAGTCACCAAGCTGGCTCATGGTGCTCGCTGATTGTTTTAATTATGTTTCAGAATCCTCGCGCATTTGCTGTCAGGAGAATCCGAGTAAGGAAAATGCTGGTGCTGCTGGGCCCAAACCTGATATTCCAGCAGACTTGACAGAGCAGTGTGTTTCTCTCTGAAAGCAATCATTTCAATTAATTGAACAAAAACATCCTGCAGGATGCCTATCAGAGAAATAGCTCTTGGCTCTCGGAAGGCAAATTGGTCAGTGTCCTGCTAATGCGGTGAAAGGAGCCATTTGTTTTTACCTCGAGAACTGTATCTGATGTGGAGGGTGAAATGAGACTTCATTGAAGTGAGGAGTAAGGGGGGAAAAGCTGTTTAAGAAAGAGTTCCTGACCACGTTGAACAGTCATGGCTTGGTTAGACGGTTGGTCTGAGGTCTCCTTTTACTCTGTTTCTTGAAGCAGGCTTACGCCTCAAAAAGTCCAGCGGATTTTCTCCCGCCCAAGTAGATGTATAATTTCTCCCTTGGCTGGTACTGCAACAATGGAAACCTCACTCAATGGCTTTCTATTAGAACCAAATGGATTTGGGGAGGCATTTTTACTCTTAATGGAGCTTTTCTATTGAATTCCATTTTTCAGAATTTTATTTTAGTTTCAGTTGAATATTTAAACAGGTTTAAATTTTAAATATCTGTGCTGAACAAGCCCCGATATATATTTTTTAAATTGCTGTAATACTTCACTGAGTTTCATTTTTAACCCAATACAATATGCATAATCCATTATGTTAGCATTACATAAGTTCGGTATGCTTAGACACTGGGCTCGGGTACCCATTTACACAGTTAAATCATATGACTGCAACGGAATGTCTTATCGAATTATTTTTATAACAGCTTTGTTACTAACCAAGCATAAAGAGGGTTCTAAAATTCAACTCAGGGCTCATTATGGTAGGAGTACCCATTCTGACTAATGAAACTTTTATTTAAGGTTTTCCTTAAATGAAATTATTATATTCTAGTCTGTTAACATGATCAGGAAGAAAAAGCTAGGTCTCCTTTGGGGAGAATCGTATTTCTATGCCTACTGATTTTGTAGACTCTGATTGTTACCCAGGTTTTTCGTATGATTACTTTGGTTCTTGGAAACGAAGCAACATCTGAGTGTTCTAGGCAGACTGGGAATGGGGGATAAGTACACACAAATAACAACTGGTTCTCAGGGAGTTTTTCTCAGTGAAAACCCCAAGCGGACTCTGAAGAAATGCACAGAGTAGTAAATGAAAGATCTACATGACGTAGGCTCCCTGGGCTTGGGTCTTACCTTGGACACCTACCTGTTCTATCACTTTGGTCATGGCATGTCACCTCAGCTTTACTTTCCCATCTTTCTAAATGAGATGTTAATTGCAGCCAGCTCACCTAAATTCTAATGTTAAATAAGATAGTATAACGTGTTTAACCCAGTGCCTTGCGTGTGGCAAGACATCAGTTAGAGCCTCCTGAAACCAGAAACCATAACTCAAGATAATGCATAGCCTATAGACTGTGAGCAGAAAGCAAGACAAAGATGGGCTGTCAGCAGCGAGAGATGGGAACCCTTTGGTTTTTAGGGACAAGCTGCAGCAACTTCTTTCAGTGCCTGAAGCTACCCAGGGTGGTCTTTCAATCAGTCCTGGAAGATTGACGTTGGCACATAGAAAGAAGAGGGTGGTAAGTGAAACAGCTGTGATGTTTTACTCATTCGTGATATTTAAACATAACTCAGCGAATATTAGTAGGGCCGTAGAGGAAACACCTCCTGCTCTATCCATCCAGCAGAAAGCCCACACTCACAATTCATTCGCTAGGCTGGAGCAAATTGGAGAAATTGGTGTTTACCCTGAAAGCTTGTACCACACACTATTTGTAGCTGCCGTTGCCTTGGTACATGTCTGCCAGCGTGCCTGGACTTAAATCCCTGCCTGATAACCTTTAACTCTTTGCTAGGAGGCAAAAGTCAATCGAAGGGACAAGCAGGTAGGATGGAGAGGGGGCACGGGAGCTCAGGCACACGCACCCACATCTCTCTCCGGACTTTAACACATTCTGGACATAGCCTGCCGTGCTGAATAGCCACAAATTCTAAAGTCTTTCCTGTGCTGACATTTCTAAAGAGTTTCTGGTCCCAGTAAAAAAAAAAAAAAAAAAAAAAAAAAAAAAAAAAGCATTTCCTGGCAATCAGGCTGAGCACCTTGGGAGGGTGTGAAAAAGCTGAAGTAAGTATATTTCTGACATGCTCACAGCCTATGTGACCTCAAGATGCAGGACCGTGGCTACAGAAGGCCACCTTCACTACTCGGCTCCCCTCTTCCGCCTGCCTGCCACCTTTCTCTCTTGCTTCTTCTCCCTTAAGAGACAGCTCATTGATTAATGCCTCAAAGAGCCCGGGAGCTTTTTGCCTTCTAATGTGCTTCTGTGTATTTGCTGCAGGTACCTAGCTGCCTGGAAGGACAGTATGAGGCATTTTGATGCATTTAAATTATGCCCATACTTTGAGCCCAATCATTATGATAAAATTTATAGAGGATAAAAAAAAAAAACACAGGCAGCCGTAAAAATAGACTTTTTACTTTGATCGTGACAAAGTTATGGGCTCCCTCAACAATTAATCTTTTATAGGTCTTAAAGATGGCTGCCAATGTGGCGACTTAGCAGTCTTCTTACTGCGGCCCAACTCACCCCACAACAACACAGAAGGCCCCAGAGGAAGGTAAAAATGACAGGCACAAACTTCCTTGCTGTGTTGTTTCAGAGTCCACATTCAGGTTGTGTGATTAGAACTGCATGGCAAAGGTTGTGTCAGAAGAACGCATGGCACCAAGAGTGGGCTGGGCTCCCGGCTTCGCCTGAAGCTGCCCTTAAACAGGCATTTGCCCATGCATGAAGTTAAAGTGATCTCGGGACCCTTCCCTTCGCACACTGCTTGCCGTTAGCCGATTACCTGCCTCTGTCTAACTCTTTCATACCTGCCTCATACTCTGGGGGCAAAGGACTGCCCTGCCCTCTGGATTCATCCCGCCTCCTTGCTTAGCACCTGTGAAGTATGGGAACCCTTTGAACTTATTTCGGCTGTGGTAGCGAATTGAGTTTGTGTTTTCCATCTGAAGAATTAGGAGGAAAACGGTTTCCTGGTTTCCCTCTCAACATACCAGGAAAGACTCAAGTGTTCGTTTTCGGTGCGAGAGAACGGCAGGCAGGCATAACTGAATGTGGGGCAGCTAAGTGCCCGTGGGGCCTTCCACAGCCAGGCGTTGGGCCACTTGTACTCGGTAAGCAGACATAGCCCGTGAAAAAAGCATTGTAAACACCCAGCTCCAGGTCCCCTACACATCTTTTGTAAACGAGACTGGGGGCTATTCTGGTAATGAAAGCCTCGTGTAGCAGGGTCTTTCAGGACAGACAGAAACAAAACACTAAGACAAAATAACAAAACAAAACAAATATACATGTGAAAAAAAAAACAGAGATAGGGTTAAAATTTGAAGATGATGAGGGTAGTGCCTATCGTCTCCTGCAAGCTCGTTGGGTGTCCTTAGCATGTCATTGCATGTCCTTTTTTTTTTTAATTTTAAAAAATTTTTTAAAGTTTTATTAATTTATTCATATTACATCTCAATGGTTATCCTCTCCCTTGTATCCTCCCATTCCTCCCTCCCTCCCATTTTCCCCTTACTCTCCTCCTTCAAACCCCTACCCAGATCTAGCCAATGGACAGGACATTCTCCACAGTTGAGTGGAGAGTGGGGTCTGACTTTCACACGTACTCTGATGCCTCATATTTGACCACGTCCCCTGAATGGGGAGACCTGGTGGCACTCAGAGGAAGGATAGCAGGCTACCAAGAAGAGACTTGATACCCTATGAGCATATACAGGGGGAGGAAATCCCCCTCAGGAACAGTCATTGCACGTGCTTGAACTTCGGTTTCCTCGATTATAAAAATTAGGAATTTCAACATTCCCCTGGGCCCATTCCAGCTTGACCATTTCATAAAGAGCTATAATAAAACTTCCCACTGTTTCAGAAAGTAAAACCTCCCATCTTAAAAGGAGAATAGCTCCAAGTTGAAGAAAACCAAAAATATTAAACATCCTAAGTAAAGAAATTGTTTTGTGACTGAGCAAGGCATGTGAGTCCATAGGTATGGCACCCTGGACCATCATATAAGATGGGTGACATTTATAGCATCTACCCTAAGAAGCAGCGAGTGAGATATAAATGATAAGTGAACATTGCAAACAAAGAAACAAGCAAACAAGCAAGCAAGCAAAAAATCCCAAAGCCCGGGACAGGGAGGCTATGCCATCGCAGTTACTGGTTGTTTCTCTGTGTACATGCACAGACCCCTTCCAATGGTCTGAAGGCTCTCCATAGATCCAGCACAATTTTGATTTTACCAAATGCCTTTTACTAATAATTCTTGCATCAAATAAGCAGTGTGTGTGTGTGTGTGTGTGTGTGTGTGTGTGTGTGTGTGTTCATGTTTGTATGAGTGTGAGGCAGTGTGTGCTTGCAGGGTGTATATATGGAGCTTAGAGGACAATCTTGGGTGCTGGTCCTCACTTTCTGCGGGTGTTATGTTCGGGTTTGACAATAGCTCCACCATTTTATCTCATAACCTCAATTTGACCTAATGTTCCTTGCCCTAACCATAACGTCATGTTATTGCACTTTGTCACGGAGGCTCAAGGACTCGGGAAATCCCCTAGCCTCCCTGCCTCTAGACCCAGCCCATCAGCTTAAAGGTCAGACAGCACTGCTTTGTCTAAATAGCCTAAATGTAGCAAATGTTGTAAATGCACCTGTTTGTGGTTTTTCCCATATAAAAACTGGCCCTGAGTACTGCCCGAGGGTCACAGTTTTGCTCCAGAGTCCTGCCTGTGTCCCAGATTAATCAGGTTTGTGCTATGCATCTAATAGACCATCCATTTCTGACTGAGATTGTATCTGAGTGGTTTGTGTGCCTATCCCTAAAACCCAATACAGGGATGTAGATCTTTCTAGACTATTCCTGGGTTCAATAGATGGTCCTATACCCATCTGTATACTGGCAGCATTACGTTGGCTCAGTGGATATGAAAATAATGATCACATAAAATTGGAATAGAAAGGTGTTGGGGGGCGTAGAGAAGGAATTGGAGATGAGGGAATGGTGGTAGATTTGAACTAAACACATTATGTGTACCTGTGAAATTCTCAAAAAAAAAATCAAAAAGTGCAAAAAATATGTTTATTTTTGGAGATAGCAGCAGAGATTTACAGAGTGGAGCTCAGAAAAGGATGAACTAAAAAGCTGACAAAGCAGGTTCTTTCTGTGACTGACATGGTGACCTCCGACTAGCAGTTTTGTCACTCGGCTGCTTCTGTCCCTCTGCAGTAAAATTGTTGTCTTCACAGGACCACTGTGAGGTTTCCCTTCTTAAGCCGTTCCTGTATATGGTCCCTGAAATCCGAGTATGTGCCACCCTATAAGCCCTACCTCTTCCAACACAGAAGCCATTCATATGCAAACACACACACATTCACAGATATATATATATATACACACACACACATATATATACATATACACACACCCACTCCCTACCCCCTATATATGTATATATATATTTCCCATTTCTTTAAACTCATGGGAACTTTGGGCTATGACCTCCCTGTCTCACCCATCTATCTAAACGGTATTTGTGGAGTCCCTGAAGTGGCAGTGATCATAATACTACACTCATAGTTGTGACAGAGAGTTAGGGATTGCTGCCCATGGGATTTTTGTCTGGATGAAGATACAGACAGCTATGTATGTAACTATCATTTTATATGCTAAATACAGCGATAGCTGTAATAGTGACGGCTAGTGTTTATTGAGCGCTTATTATGTTCTTTGTACATATTAGATCACTTCTGGCAACTGCTACACATGGTGGACATCATCATGTACTTAATTTCCACAAGTGGTGTCTGAGGGTTTCTGTCGTTGTAATGGAATACCATGGCCAAAAGCAACTCGGGGAGGAAAGGGCGTGTTTTGCCTTACAACTCTCAGCCAATGAGAGAAGTCGGGATGTGAAGGCAAAGCCAAAGCTTGCAACCAGAGGCTGGAGCAGAGCCATGGAGGAACACTGGTTGCTGGCTTGCTCTCCATGGCTTGCTCGGCCTGCTTCCTGATACAACCCAAGATCGCCTGCCCAGGGACGGTCACGGACATTGTGCCGGGGGCCTCCCATTCAACCATTTATCAATAAAATGTCCCATAGCCTTGCCTAAAAGGCAATCTGATGGATAAATGCATTTTCTCACTTGAGGTTCCCTCTACCCAGATGACCCTGACGTGTGTCGATGACAAAAACTAACAGGTCAAGAAGAAACTAAGGTTATAAGAAGCATGGTATGCCACAAAAGTACCCATCAGGTGGTCCAAAAATGTCTTTCCTGGGACCTCAAAGTAGAGAGGAGTGAGCCAAGTGAGGTGCAGGGAACAGATTCCTTTAAAAGGAGTAGTAGTGAATAGAAAAGAGGGTTTGTTGCAGAACAAGAGGAGTGCACAGTTGAATGATTAATGGTGGGTTCAAGTTGTGTGTGTGTGTCTGTCTGTCTGTTGTGTTTATGTTTGTGTGTGTGTATCTCTTTATGCCTGTATTTGTGTGTCTGTGTGATAGGGACACAGATGGGTTATGGTGACCAATTATGATATAGGAGATAAAAACAATAGCCAGATCAGAAAGGGCAATTTCACCGGCTATAATACGTAACTTTAAACCCAAGGCAAATAGAAACCAACAGTGACTCTTAGGCAAAACACTATTAGGCTCAGATGATGCTGTGACATTTTGGAGAGATCACTTTGTTGTGGAATGGGGAAGTGATCGGTTCCAGGCTACATGGTGGTGTCACTGTGGAGACTGTCTCAGTAATCAAGACAAGAGCAGATGATGTCATGACACAGAACAGAAATAGTGGTGACTGGGGTGCAGCTGCAGTGGAAAAGCGTTTTTGGAACATAAGAGACGATTGATTGGTCTGGAGAGAGTCAAGAATTAGGCGATGGTCGTCTTCTGGTTCCGGCAGCTGGGCAGCTGGTTGCTCCGTTCACACTACTGGTAGTGAGGGAGAAAGGTGAGAGGATGAGGATTTCAATTCGGGACACTGTCATTTTGGGAATCCTATGAGATATCTAACTGGTCATATCTAGCAGGTACTTGGAAGTGTCAGTATAAAGCAAAGGAGTAATACAAGCTAAATGTGGCACTTTGGCTGGCAAAGAGCAGGTGAAAAATTGCTGTTGTAGAAAAGGGTTATTAATATTTACTATTAATATTTATAATTATTATGGTGGTTATTATTTAACCTGCTATCATATCAATAAAAGACACTAACACCTGTTAGGTTTTTAATACGCCTATACACTGGAACTGGGCAGAAACTAACCCCTAAGCGACCTTGATATCTCCCAGCCACACTTCCCATGCCACTTGCTTTAATTATTCCTAACCAGGCTACGTCCCGTCCATAATTCCCATAAACACTTGCTCATGCTTTCCCTTTGGGCTGTTTCTCTCCATCGTTGATCCTCAGAGGAAGCTCCTCCCCGTCACATGGTTGAAGTTCATGCTTCACACGTGGCCTCTGCACTTCCTCCCTCTCCCTGGCTCCTCTGTATCCCTGTGCCCCTCGCGTGATCCTCCTGCCCTCCAAGCCTGAGAGCCTTGGCTTCACCTATCTCTCTTCTGCTCAACCCAGTTACTTGGCAACTTTATTTAGCCAATCAGAGACAATGTTGGAGGCAAAGTTACACAGCGTCACCTAGTACATGTGAGGGTTTGCTTGTAGAAAAGAAAGAATCTGGGCCGGGGAAGGGTGTGGGTCAAGTAGTTAACATCTGGCTACATGGTGGCTCTAGATCAACCACTACAAATTGCCAAGTTGATTATGTCTGGGTCAGGAAGTCTACATTCTAAGTAGAAGCAGAGAGCAAAGGAAGAGAAAAGACACCAATATACCTAGAGCCTCTTATGTGGGAAAGCAAGGAGGTAATTTAAAATGAGAAAAGTCAAAAGAACACAGGAGATGGCTTAAAACAGCTCCCATTGTCAGTATTTGAGATAGAGAATAAAAGGAAGAAAATAGAATTAAACATTTTTAAACCTAAAGTTCCCATCACGGAAAGTGACTTTTATGTCAATGTCTTAGTATGAAATTTTCAATAAAAGAACATGAAACCAGTCTATTTAGACATGTTTAGCTAATTAGTAAATTAGGGAGTGTTCTCCTTTTAGAATTGTCCCATAATAAGTGCAGAACCAGTTCTAAAAATAAAATAATTTCCATTTTCCCAAGTTAATGAAATAAGCTAATTCAATCAAAGACTGACATCATATAAAAACACCATTAAGTAACTGGACTGCTTTGTGATGTCAGACATCATGTGATGAGCCGCTACTTTCAGAAAGACTGGAAAGATGTAAGAACCAAATGGGGCAACAGGGACATAGCAAATCTTTTATACACACACACACACACACACACACACACACACACACACACACACACACACACCCTAAGTGTTTGTGGCCCCATTATATGCTGAAGCTCTGGCCCACAGGGTGACAGCCACTATGATTTGGGACATTTAGGAGGTGACGAGGTCATGAGAGTTGAGCTGTCATTAATGGGGTCAGTGTACTGTTAAAAGAAGCCCGAGAAAGGACCATTGTTCTTCTCCCACATGAGGACGAGACGGTGCCACTTATGAGCTAGTGTCTTCCTTCTTGACATGGAGCCTAACAGTGTCTTAATATTGCACTCACAGCCTGCATTTGTAGTCATCTCTAAGTGGTAGAAATAATAGTATTCTTTCACTCTTTCCTTTGTTGGCTATCAAATATTTTACACCCTTCCATAATGAATTCAGATTTTTATTGGGAAGTTCTGTGAGGTTTTTTTTTTTTTTTTTTTTTTTTTTGCTTAAAGTGGGAATGAAATACTTAAGTAACTGAACAAAATAAAACAGAGCTAGGAATAATATGAAAGAAATGAATTCCTCTAGACAGAAGGAAGTAAATATTGAAACGAATACTCAAAGAACAAGATTTTGAGTGGTGATGAGTAAAACTGAATCATAGAGATAAATTTTGCTGTGTTGAGCATTCGGGATGGGAACTGAAGTTGCAAATAAGTTATGGATTAAAACATATTCATTCATTATTACTGCTGATGAAAAGCTTAAAATGTGTCAGTTGATTAAATCTCTTTAGTAAAATCACAAACACTATGTGAACTGATGGAAAAAAAACTCGAGGAGGACTAATGTAGCTGTGAGAATTGTTGCAATACGCTCAGGTGTCGAGATGCGGAAAGCCCCAGTGACATTTATTTCTAATCTAAGTATGACACCAAGTTAGAAGTGTTCTCTCAGCTCAGGAGCTGCCAAACAAATGGAGTGCCCAGGGAATTCTGGGGCCCAGGAAATCCTAATGGGGAGGGTAGTTGTGAGCAACTTGACTTGCCTGGGGGCATTTGAAATATTAGAAAATGGAAGTAATTTTAACCGTGAAGAATTAGATGCCCAGAGAAAACGAGCCCCGCTGTGCAAGTCACCTATCCCCTTGATGCTCAGTTATGGGTACCTGTAAAAATACTATGGGTCAGGTCCCATCACGACAAACTCGAAAGAAGGTAAAAGATCATTCGCTGGCTGGAATTTGCTGGAATCAACATTGCTCAAAATCTCATTGCCAGAGCTTCTAGGTCACTTCCCTGGGGTCAAGGACTAAGCATAAAACAAAGCAAGAGCCAACCCCCTTCAAAGACTGGGTAACTCATTAGAGCTGCCCAGGCATGCAGACCAAGGCAGAAACCTAGTCTTGCAGAAACCAATAATCTCTCCCCCTCTTACATTCCCCCCCACCCCGGTCATTTCCCCTGGAGAATGGGGCAAAGTTCTAATTCCTTACTGTTTCTTTGAAAGATACATATTTTCCTCTGAATTTATGTTATACTAGATAATGCCACTGGGTTGTGTTTCTTTTCTGTTTGCATTATGACATAATCAGGTTTTAGATATTTTCATTATAGTAGGCCAACAGAACTGGCAAAGACCACTGACTGTACTGGTATATGTATAGGGTCTCTCTCTCTCTCTCTCTCTCTCTCTCTCTCTCTTTGTGTGTGTGTGTGTGTGTGTGTGTGTATGTTTATGAGCTTGCTGTGCACACACATATAACTTATGAGAAGTTTTAAAACTAAAACCAACAAAGTTCAATTTTTATGCCATGGTCAAAGCATAGAGACTGACTTTTGAGTTTCAGTGATATTTATAATAGTGTTTGATTTGTAATAATAATTTACAAATACCCTATGATGGAATAAAAAGAAACAAATTGACAATACAAATGTGAACTGACAACACAAATCTGAGATTTCTCTCATGTCAAAGGCTGCTTATGTGTATGAAAGTCAACTGAGAAAGTTTATTCCAGAGTGTGAGGACAACAGTGTCCCAAAACTCTTAACAGAGCCTCACTTGTGTGGACTCTTTCTAGCACAGGGGGATATATATTGACTCACCAAATCTAGAGAGGGAACAAGCAAGTGAGAGATGAAAAACAGGCGGCCCTTGACTTGGATGACAACTCAGTTTTCAAATTTTCAACTCGGGATGAAGCAGAAGCAAACATCTGCAGCCACTCTGGCTTTATTTAGCGCAGTACTCAAGAAGTTGTATGTGTTAAAGCTTTATCAAAAAAAATGGGCTTCAGGTAAGAAGATTTTTCTCAGCCATAGACTAATGAAAGTGCTCTCAGCACAGCTACGGCAAACCAGGCTGAACTATGAAGTTCTGTAGGTCAGGCTTATGGGATACACTTTCTCCTTACTGTATTTTCAACTTATACTGGCTGTATTGGATGCAATTCAACCATAAGGTCAGAACTTGTCCTCTATGTTAGAGAAAGATGTGTAATAAGAGAAGGGAGGTTTTTTTAAGGGATATTATTTCACATAGAAGAGAAATGAAAAGCTGCTTTAGCGATGTAACTTTTGAGCACACACCTGGAAAGTGAGAGAATTCTCTATGAGGCAACCGAAGATGAGGTCATTCTAAACAGGGCAAGAAAAAAGTAAAGTGCTGGGGTCTGAGCATAGTAGGTGTATTTAAAGAAAACTCAAAGAAACAATAAGCCTAAAATAGAGTGACTAAGCAGACATGGTAAAGGGTAAGTCAGGTAGATGATAATCCACCTGCCCCAAACTGAAGGCCATTGCTACAGCCGATTAACAGAGGTTTGCACAACATATGCATGAGGAACCATTATCGTTTCCGAACAAGGCCATAGGCAATACTGTGTGCCAATCCTCTAACGCTAGTCAAGTGCTGTCCTCAAATGAAGTAACACAGCAAGTTATTTAGTTTCCTGATTATAGTGTGGGCCACAAATCAAGATCCTGTCTCAAAGGAAAAAAGAAAATGAAAACATGTAAATGAAAAGAGATCGTTTTGTCTCATTTCTGGGTTGGCCAAGAATCTCTTCTTTAAGGTGGACATTACTTTTGTTCAATCTAAACTGTTCGGGATATTGGAGTTCTAACTAGCAATCAGTGAATTTGGGGCATGGAGATGTGCAGTAAGTGGTACTGTTTTAATTTCAATAACATACCTCTTTGTTCAATCATAAACAGGTAAAATGTGCATCAATAAAATGGCTTTGTCAAGCTACCTCATGGAAAGCAGCTATAAAGTCTTGGAAACAATGCTTACATGTGCACACTTTTGTGCACACAGCAGACAATTATTTGAAAAGTCAAGAACTTGAAGGAATAGAACGGGTGTTTTCCTTGAAAGGGAAGTAGAAAAAAAATGAGATTTGCATGTTTTTAGTGTTCTATTTGAAAGCTCTGCCTATATCATAAGAAGCTAAGAAACTAAAGTGGCAGAAAGCCACAGATGACAGATAAATGCAAAGGAAACCAGACAAATATAGATCAAGAGACAAGCTTGAAATTATGCAAGGAAAAATGACATCCGACATCCGACGTCCAACATCCAACAAAAGACACTGATAGAACAACTTCTAACTTTCCTAGGGAAGTGATGGATGGCAGGGGACAATGGTACAACATCGTTAAGGTGCTGAGAAGTAAAAACTAATACCCTAGAATCAAATGCCTAGTGAAGATATCCTTTAAAACTGAAAAGAAAACTAAAACATTTTAAGATGATCACAGCTAACTGAATTCACTGGCGACAGACATGTACGAAAAGATGTCCCCAATGAGTGGGCTTATGACTGAGGGAAATGATGGATGCCTCTTTCTGGGACAGTGAAGATATCCAACAATAGAATATAAGCAGATTAATCTAGCAAATTTATTTACACACATGCTTATGTATATTGGCCCATCCTTGTTATTCATGGCAGGTCAATTCTTTAAAGTATCTCGAAACACTGAATTAGTGAATACTGAATTATCACTCCTAAGGGGAAGGTAGCACTAATCTCTTGGAAGTCTCTCGTTACATTTTCATCAAACAATCAATATACAACACTGTTTTATGTGCGCTGCTATGTAAAGATAAGTTAATTAATATATGTGATGTTTCATTATAGTCAATAGCACTTTGCAACTCATGCCTGAAGGGAATTTATTAGACATATGTATTTTCCACAGCATTGTGCTTGAGCAGCACTAAGCATTTTGCTTTAGTCTTATACTTTATACACAGTGTCTTGGTTACAAAATCACTAACAAAAAAGGTAAGAGATATACTCTAAATAGAATGATGCAAACACTAGTAAAATATTACCAAGAATAATGCCAAGGGCGTTAATGTACAGTGTAAGATATCAAAAAAGAAGCTGGGAATATGCATATCAGATAATTATCCTCCTCCTTCTCTCCTCCTCTTCCTCTTCCCCTTCCTCCTCCGCCTTCTCCTAACTATCTTCACCTCTCTGCATAGGACCAAGAAAGAGTGACTAACATTGATTTTTGAGTTTCAAATAATTTTAGTAAGAAAGTGAGTTTTCAAATGCAGAAACCGTGAGTAGTGAGAACTGAGTATAAATTGATACTTCTTGATAAAAACATGACTTGCTAAATATTCAGTGTGCAGTTTTATGACACAACCAGACTTAACACAATGAGGAACTAATAAACCTAAGGGACCTAACAGATGTGTACAGAGCTCTTCACCCAAGCACAAAAGAATATGCCTTCTTAGCGCTGAATGGAACCTTTTCCAACATCAACCATACAGTCAGTCACAAAGAAACCCTTAACAGATTCAAGAAGATTGAACTAACCTATTGTATTTTATAAGATCACTATGGATTAAAGCTGCACTTCAACAACAACAGAAATAACATAAAACCTACACACTCATGGTAACTGAACAACTCTCTACTCAATGACTACTGGGTCGGGAAGAAAGAAAAGAAAAGAAAGAATTAAAAATTCAATGAAAGTGGGTGCTGGAGAGATGGCTCAATGGTTAAGAGCACTGGTTGCTCTTCTAGAGATCCTGAGTTCAATTCCCAGCAACCACATGGTGGCTCACAACCATCAATAATGTGATCTGATGCCCTCTTCTGGCATGTAGGTGTACATGCAGGCATAGAACTGAATACATAATAATAAATAAATATTTTTAAAAATTCAATGAAAATGAAGACAAATACATACAAACTTATGGGACACAGTGAAAGCAGTGTTAAGAGGAAAGCTCATAACACTGTCTTCAGAAAAAAAATTGGAGTGATCTCACACTAAAAATTTAACAGCACACCTGAAAGCTCTAGAAAAAAAAAAAGAAACAGACACACCCAAGGGAGTAGAAGGTAGGAAGTAATAAAAATCAGAGCTGAAATAAATAAATTAGAAACAAAGAGAGCAATACAAATAATCAATAAAATCAAGAGCTGGTTTTTTGAGAAAATCAATAAGATAGAAAAACTCTTAGCCAAACTAACTAAAATGCAGAGACACAATAACCAAATCAACAAAATTGGAAATGAAAACATAGCCATAACAACAGACAGGAAATAGAACCACTAATTAAAAGTCTCCCAGCCAAAGGGCAAAAAAGCCCAGGGCCACATGTTTTCATCCCGGAAATCTACCAGACTTTTAAAGAAGAGCTAATACCAATAATCCTCAAACTATTCGACAAAATAGAAACAGAATGAACATTGCTAAACTCGCTTTATGAGGCCATGGTCACCCTGGTACCTAAACCACACAAAGGCTCAATAAAGACAGAATTTCTGACCAATTTCCCTTATGAATATTTATGCAAAAATACTCAATAAAATACTCACAAACTGAATGCAAGAGCATATCAAATATATCATCCACCATGACCAAGTAGGCTTCATCCCAGGCATGCAGGGGTGGTTCAATGTACAAAAATCCATTGCTATATTCCATCATATAAACAAATGGAAAGAAAAAAAGTGTGATCATCTCATTAGGTACCAAAAGAGAATTTGACAAAATACAACACCTTTCATGCTAAAAGTGTTGGAAAGATCAGAGGATAAAAAGCACATACCTATGTACATTAAAGCCAATATACACCAAGCCAGTAGCCAACATCAAATTAAATAAAAAGAGCTTCTGTAAAGCAAAAGACAACTGTCAACAGAACAAAATGGCAGCCTACAGATTGGGAAAAGATCTTCACCAACCCTACATCTGACAAAGGGCCAACATCCAAAATATATAAAGTATTCAAGAAATTAAACCATCAACAAACTAAATAATCTGCTTTTTAAAAATGAAGTACAGAGATAAACAGAGAATTCTAACAGAAGAATGGCTGAGAAGCACCTAAAGAAATGTTCAACATCCTTTGTTATCATGGAAATACACATCAAAATAATTCTGAGATTCCATCTTACAACCATCAGAATGGTTCAAGTGACAGCACATGCTGGTGAGGAGTACAAACTTGTGCAACCACCTTGGAAATCAATCTGGTGCTTTCTCAGAAAATTGGAAATAGTTCTACTTCAAGACCCAGCTATACCACTTCTGGCCATATACCTGAAAGATGCTCCACCATACAACAAAGACATTTGCTCAACTATGTTCATAGCAGCTTTATTTGTAATAGCCAGAAACTGGAAACAACCCAGATGTGTGTGTGTGTGTGTGTGTGTGTGTGTGTGTGTGTGTGTGTGTGTGTGTGTGCGCGCGCGCGTATGTGTGTGTGTGTGTAGAGAGAGAGAGAGAGAGAGAGATGTTTTCTTTGCGTATCCTTGGCTGTCCTGGACTCGATTTGTAGACAAAATTGTAGTATACTTACACAGTGGAATACTACCCAGCTATTAAAAACAAGGACATCATGAAATTTACAGGCAAATAGGTGGAACCAGAAAATATTATCCTGAGTGAGGTAACCCAGAGCCAGAAAGACACAAGTGGTATATACTCATTTATAAGTGGATATTAATCATAAAATACAAGATAACCATGCCCACAGACCCAAGGAAGGTAACAAAGAGGACCCAAGGGAAGATGCTTAAATCTCACTCTGAAGGGGAATAGAATAGATAACAGAAGAATTTGAAGAGAGGGAACAGGATAGGAGAGGGAGAACGGAGAGAAATGAAAGCTGAGATCAGACCTGTGGAGAGAAGACAGAGAGCTTGCAGAGAGGAAAGAAACCATGGGTGGGGGCATCTCTGTGACAAGCTGGAGACCTAACACAGGGTAGGCTACTGGGAGGATATGGGGTTGACTCTAGCTGAGACTCCTGGTAGCAGGGGTCATGGAGACTGAAGAGGTCACCCTCTAACTAGACAGGACTCCTAGTGGAGGGAGAGAAACACCAACTTACCCCAAAATACTTCAACTCAAAATTTACCCTGCCTGCAAGATGTACACAAATAAAATAAAGCAGAGATGGAAGGAATGCCCAACCAATGCCTGACCCAACCTGAGACCCACCCCATGGAAGAGAGCCAACCCCTGACACTATTAACAATACTCTGCTATGCTTGCAGTTGAGAGTCTAGCATAACTGACCTCTGGGAGGCTCCACCCAGCAGTGAATTGAAACATATGCTGAGACTCACAGCCAAACATGCAGTGAGGGGAGTGGTGGGGGCAGGAGCACAGGGAGTCTTGTGAAAGAGTGGGGATAAAAATAGAAGAACCTGGAGGGGACAGGGAACTCCACAGAAACAACTAACTAAGGCCTGGGGCCTGAGAGGAGGTAGTTTGTGGGGATTGAAGGACCAACCAAAGAGCATAGCCACCCTGGACCGAGGCCCCCTAGACAGATGTTGCCTGTAGCCAATGGACCGCTCCTTCTTCATGTGGGTCACCTAGAAAGAGGATGGAGGCTGTCTCTGACATGGACTGTTGCCTGCTTTTCAAACCTTTCTCCCTGGCGGGGCTACCTCACCAGACCACATAGGAAGAGTCCTGATGAGACTTGATGTATTTGGGTGTGTTAGGTGAGGCTCCACTTTTCTGGGGAGTAGGGAGAAAGGGGGACAGAGTGACTGGGAGGAGGAAGAGGGCTACTATTGGGATGTAAATTAAATCAATGAATGCGTGGATGAATGGATAAATGAGTGATTTTCTATGTTTTTAAATTTTTATTATAATTTATTCACATTACATCTCAATTGTTATTCCCCCTCACTCTTATCTTCCTGTTCCCATCCCCTTATTATGTCCTAATACCGTCCCCTAGACCTCTAATAGGGAGGTCCCTCCTCCCTCACCATCTGACCTCAGCCTATCAGATCTCATCAGGATAGCTGGCATCCCCTTTTGAGTGCCTGCAGGGCTGCACACTGCCGGGGACAGTGATCAAATTAGGGTACCAGAGTTCATGTTAGAGGCAACCTCTGCTCTCTTCCCCCATGCGGACATGGAGAACAAGAGGAGGAAGAGGCCTAGGATCAGGGTGTAAAATGAGTAAATGAATAAATAAACTTTTTAAAAACTGAAAAAAAAAAAAAAGAAAAATATGACTTGTTAAATTATGAACTGTGTAGTTTTATGACACAAACAGAGTTAACATAATGAGAAACTAACACAAAAATTAAAAAAGTATGCCAGGCGGTGGTGGTGCATGTTTTAATTCCAGCACTCAGGAGGCAGAGGTAGGCAATTGCTGTGAGTTCGAGGCCAGCCTGGTCTACAAAGTGAGTCCAAGACAGTCAAGGCTACACAGAGAAACCCTGTCTTGAAAAAAAAAAATTTAAAAAGTAATAGATCCATAGTGTTTCAATGTAATTTAATTTTATATGAATTACTACCAATTCTGTATAAATTGTAAAGCACCACATACCATGATCTCTAGAGCATCCTTCAAAAACAATGCGAAGAGAAATAGTTAAACTTAATAAAAGAAACAAAATAGAATACGAAAAGTCTATTAGCCTTCCCTACCGTTCCCAAAATGATAAGAAAAACATTGAAACAGGTAAAATACAAAACAAAAATACCATGGCAGAAGTAGTTCAGGGCAAGCCACACATCAGCACAGAGGTGTCCAAGGACCCACCCCATCCCAACCGCACTACCACAGACGATGCACTTTATTAAAAACTACCAAAATATTATGTGTAAAAATTTAAAAAAAACAATTAAATCAGACAAATACCAATAAAACAGATAAAGTAGTTTTATTATAAAATACACAAAATAATCATCAAGAAAAGGAGCATTATTGGGGAAATCGTGCTTCTAAATAACGAAAATACCTATTTATCAGGAAATGACAGTGATTTAAATTTTTGTATGCTTAACTTTATTTCAAAGTATGTGTAACGGAAGTTACAAACTTAAGGTAGAAAGAGATCATAAATTCATAATTAAAGACTTCTAACACTCTTTCCCCAGTAATTGATGGGAATAAAAACAGAAAGCGTATTAAAAGTTGAATGCTAATTAACCTGCATTTGCTCTGTAGAACAATACTCAACAACTTCAGGATGGAAGTTTATTTCCAGGACTCATGGAGCGTCCACTATAACAGAGCACAGGTAGGTTTATAGGAAGGTCCCCAATATGCTTCAAAGCACTAAAGTGTTATGAGAACATTTTTCTAACTGCATGAAGACTAAACAGGAGCTGAATAAACTGTCCGGAAAAACCACAGCATTCAGAAATTAAATGAGAAATTTCCACATAACTTGTAGATCAAAGAAAGAATTACAAGAAAACTATGAATATTTTTTATATAAAGGACAATGTGGAATGAAAATTGTGTCCCACAGCTAAAGAAGTGCTTAGAGGCATAGGGGAGATCCTAAGTGTCTATATTAGGACACAAGATCTGATTACAATGGTCTTTAGACACCAAGAAAGATAACTGAAAAGAATGGTTAGACAGTAGAACTAATAAACACAAGACATTAACAAAACAGAAAGGACAAAATGAAAAAATAATTGTAAACCCAGAAAAGTTCTGTGAGACTTTTAATACAATTGATAATCATATCATAGATCAGGCAGGATAACATAGATTATCAATATCAGAAGTAAGCTCTTGTGGTATAAGATTAATACATAACAATAAATTGCCTTTTTATATGCCATGTTAAAGTAAAAACATTATTATTATTTACAAATGTTGAGTTATTGGGGGACCTGGAGGGAAGGAATGGGAGGTGAATATGATCAAGATACAATGTGTGTGTGTGTGTGTGTGTGTGTGTGTGTGTGTGTGTGTGTGTGTGTGTGTGCAATGTTCACAAAAATGAATTCTACTCCCAGTAGGATAATAAGTAAAATATCTTATCAGTTTTCTTCTTGAAAACACAGGTTCACAGACCTATATGTAATCTGCCTTCAAGACTCCCTACAAAGTTATAGTGATCGATGTAGTGAGGGATCCACACAGAATAAACAAACAGATCAATAGGATGGAATGCAGAGACCAGCAGCAAGTCCACTCTTACGTTGTCAATTGATTTTTTTTTTTCATAAACATGCCAAAACAACCATTCCAGGAAAAAGAGCGTTATTGACAACAGTGCATGAAAAGGCAGCCATCCACTATGAAGAAAGGCAACTCAAGCCCTTCTTTCAGCCATTGGGGGAAAAATTGACCTAAGCAAGAATGCTCAAATTTAAGTCTCTTGAAAATGATCTCGTTGAGTGGCAGAAAAGGAGGCAATGGTGTCTTTTAAGTGGCATTCAGCTTCTGGTCAAGTTACTTCCATTGGCTCAGCCATTCCATTCCTCATTAGTTATGCAGCTAAAATGAAAACAATGCCTGCCAAAGGATTGGTTCAGGAGTGTTTACTGCCTTTTTCCCTTCACAATAGTTGATGACTGGAAATAGCCCAAATGTCTGTCAACAAAAGAATCAATAAGCAAACTGTGGTGTTTTCATACAATAAAATGCTACCAGCCAAAACTGGGGTGGGGGAAGTGAAACATTACTTATATGCGCAAGAACATGAATAAATCTCCCAGACATTAGGCAAAATGAAAAATACAAAAGAATACCTGTATGGTTGTTCATACAAGAGGTAAAAAAAAAAGAGTAAAAAAAAAAAAAGTCTATGATAACTGAGTGGTAGATGAGGGAACTTCTGAAGAGGTGAAAGATGTTTTATTTTATAATATAGAAACTGTTGTGTGTGTACAGGCATGATTCGTGCATTACAGTGTGCATACATGATATCTGAGATGGTGCATAATAGCCAAGTGAGGTGATAGAAATATAGACAAAAAAAAAAGAAGAAGAAAAAAGAAAAATAAAAAGAAACCACAGAATGTTTCTGTTAGAGATGGATGATGGGTACAGAGAGGTTCAATATTCCATTCCATTTAGTTTGAATATGTTTGAAATTTTCAGTAAACAACATTTTAAAATGTTTAAAAGCCTAAAAATCCAATAGTAAGGCAGGGGCACTCAAATCAGGCCATTGGCCTTAACATAGAAATTTCTATAAATATTTTAATTTTTTTTTATCTTCTAGTTCTCTAGAGGGAAACATCCTCCAAGTTGAAATTTGTTTTATGGATTTATTGTCAACATTCAATTAACAAATACGTGTTTCTGTTGTCCAGATCTGTCATTGAACAGCTCTGAGTAAAATCTGTAAAGGACCAAGGCTACACAGAGAAACCCTGTCTCGAAAAAAAAAAAAAAAAAAAAATCTGTAAAGGTGTAGGTATCCCCAGGAAAGTAGAGTTGAACCCTTTTTCTTTGGAAAGAGATTGAAGTGTTGAGTCAATTTGCTTAGGAACTTCAAAGTGTCTGTGTTCCGAGAGTTTCATCTGAAATGGGGACACACAGGGTACAGACTGTGCTGGACATGACTGGATCCATCTATTGCCTTCCTTGACTTTCTGCAGCATGGCTCTCTCTATCACCTGCTCCCTGCTTGCTCCAAGAACAGAATATGTCCTTTTTGATTGTTTTTGTTGTTGTTTGTTTGTTCTTGGAATTATACAGACTCCTGTGTTCTTGGAAGATAGAAAAAAAAACCTGTCTTGTTAAAGCAACTTTTTAGCGTCCCCAGTGCTGCCCTGGAGAGGTTTTCTTGGGGAGAATAATAGATGAGCCACTCTGATCACGACAACAGCTGGTCCTGAGCTCGCGAGGACTTCACATTCACTCCACAGGACCCTGGGCTCTCACCTCCTGTGAGTTACAGGCAAGGATCCACCCTTTCTACTTACTATCAGGTCCTTGCATGGATCCTTGATACTGTGAGTAGAAATAGACAAGGAGACATAAGTGGTGATGGTTCAAATAATCTGTCCCAAAGTATGGTATCTTGGCATGTGGGGATGCAGTCAAAGCAAGTTCCTATTCTTTCCAGAAGCAGGTTGATGGGGAAACTTTCCCTCCCTTCATCCAAGGTTAAAAGAGACACAAAAACTGCAGAGATGTTTGAAAACAGCCCTTGCTCAGCTCTCCCTCCATGCATCTCAGTACACCAGACTTACATCAGGCTCCCTTTTACCTATTACAGTCTCTACAGTCTCCACCCAGTCTCCCCCAAACACAGGCATACGAGTGTATAGTTGTCCACCTTTCTTGGGTTTTCATTTCTAAAGGTGCCTGGGTCATGTGAAATTTATGCATATAAATCGATTTCTCTCTCTCTCTCTCTCTCTCTCTCTCTCTCTCTCTCTCTCTCTCTCTCTCTCTCTCTCTCTCTCTCATTATGTATCCTTTGTTATAGGGTCTCAGGCACAAACCTTGCAAAGATTTAGGGAAAATGGCTAAAGATGTGCTGTACAATACACAGAGTTTGGGGACAAATCAGCTGTTGCCAAAACTTTATCATTTAAGGTCACTAAAGAGTGAAGGGGGGAGAGAGGGGGAGAAGGAGGGAGGGAGAGAAGGAGGGAGGGAGGGAGGGGGAAGGAAAAGAAAGAGAAGAAAAGAAGGGAGGAGCAAATGATTCATTGTTTTCATTGCGGTTACAGTATAAAAAGAAGTACACACACACACACACACACACACACACACACACACACACACACACGCACACTTCATGGAGTGTGTAGCATAAAGAAATGTGCCTCCTTCTCCAGTGAATGAACATTCTGCCTTTCCCTAGGATGATATGGGAAAAGCAACTTGTGACAGACAGAAGAAAACTGAAATCAATTTCTTCACAGAGCTATGTCTAGAAATGCCCCCCAAAACTCTCTAAAAGCGGGGAAGCCTAAGAGGGCAGGGCTTTGCCCTTTTCTTAACAGGCTCCATGTATTTTTTTTTTTTTCAGCTGTGCCAGGGACTATGACCTGTGTGCTTTCATTCGGCTTGAAAGCATAATTAACTTTTATAGCAAGGCATCTCTGACTTTATCGCTTTCCTGCCCGGCCCTCCCACACCCACACTGAAACCTCAAGCCCTTTAGTTAAAATTAAGCTTCCTTTTCTGAGATGCTGGAGAGAATCAGAAAGGATTCTGATCCTAGGAGGAGGGTGTGGACACCAGAGGAGGCAGAGAAGAAAGTTTAAACTGAACAGAACCCTTCTCCTTTGTGTCTGTCTCCCCTACCAAGCAACCCTTTCCCTGATTGCAGTAAACACCTTCCTAACAGATCAAAAGGAGAGATTCAGAAATGAGTAGCTTCCCCGGAAAATGTATTATGGTAATAACCTCCCGGCCTCATTTTCATCTGCTGCTGTGGCCTTTGTTTTGTTCAGGCAGTTAATCCACATTTTGTTGGCATTAAATTTTTCAGGACTTATCCCTCAGATTTGCAGAGCAGCTCCATAGAACTAGAAGAGCCAGGGTAGAGACAGACGCTTTCCCAATATTTTAAAAGGTGAATTCTGCAATAGCATGTGCAGGCTACTTCTCCAGCCCGGCCCCCGTAGCTCCACTGCTCCCCCACTTCCACAGAGCTGCTTTATGCTGCAGCCTTCACATCTGCAATGCAGGTTCCTGCAGAACATAATTTATTATTAATGGTAAAGTAGTTTATAGCATGCACGCCTCCCAGGCTTCGGAGTCCCATAATGAAGAATGTCAGGCCCACCTAATGGGCACTAAAGGGTGCCACCCTGACCTGAAAGGACGATCTCAGAAACAATGTCATTTTGCTCCTGGGGTCCAACAGGATGGCTCTGCTGACATTTGACCAGTTGTGAGTCTGAAGACAAGAGCAGGGAACTCTCTAATTGGCAGTGATATAATTTTGACCTTTTGGAAGACGGGTGCCTCTTGATCTGACGTCTGCTAACGACTTGATCTGAACTACGTACCTCTCTGCCTCTAGCTCGGTACTGCCGATGGAAAACAATCCCTCATTTTCCCCATCTAGTTCCTCTCCCTAAAGCACTGGCTGCCTGCCTCAGCCCCCTAAGTGCTTTCCCTCAGCTCACCGTCTTGGAGCTCTCGGAAGCATTTGGAGCTGCTGGTCACACTCAGTCTCAAGCTAGTTAAAATTTTGGATGCGGAATTCTAGGACGCCAGCTGCTTTCTTCTTAACTGCTTGTCCATCCTGTCTGCACTTCACTCCGAGCTGTTTATTTTCCTTTGTCATTTCGCTGTCTCTTCATGACTCCTAACACATTTCCCTTCTTTCTAAGCATAAGGATGAGGATCAAGTAAATTTCCATGTGCCTGCTGCGGGAATTCCAGCATCTCAACCTCATTTCTTCCCATCTCGTAAGTGCACGCTGGGTAGGATGTCCCATCACGATTCATTGTCACCATTATATCCCATGTTCATGTTTAGACCACACCCTTCGAGGGAAGGGACTACATTTGTCTCAGTTCACTTTCAGTAACTACTTGGCACCTGGTAGGAACTGAAGATGAGTGTATTATTAGCTCTAACTTGTGCGTAATACTATATTTTTCAGATAACCTGTTGTTTAGGAAACTTTGATTTCAGTTAAGACATAGGAAAGTTGAAAATGACTGACTTTGGGTCCCTATCTTTTCCCTACTCTAAGTGGCAAAATAAACCAAATTCCTTTCTTTTTCACTGTGCACAACTAACAGCCAGTCTATAAACATTTCCAGTTTTCTTAATCACTAGCATCAGCTGGAACATTCTAGAGCAATGCATGTTTGTAGATGCCACTGTAATTGTGCTGCTTGACAATAAATAGAAGAAAATATAAATCCTCTCCAGGCTCACTGTGATCATGTGACTTCCACGGTACTGCTAGACTAGGCTTCAACTCCCAAAGGGGAGAGGAAAGTACAGGAGCCCAAAAACGACTTGACCCTCAAGGACACCGCAAGAAGACCTAGAGTGTCAACTAACCTGGGCCCAGGGTGTTCACAGAGACTAAACCACCAACCATAGAGCATAAATGGCTGGACCTCTCTTCACATATGTAGCAGATACGCAGCATAGTCAACATGTGGGTCCCATAACCATGGAAGTAGGGGTTGTCTATGACTCTGTTGCCTGCCTTTGGATCTCTTTGCCCTAGCTGAGCTGCCTTGTCAGGCCACAGTGGGAGAAGATGCATTTTGTCGTATTCCAACTGGAGGTGCCAGGGTAGGTTGGGTACCCCTTGGGGGCCTCCTCTTCTCTGAGAAGAAAGAGAGGGGGGAAGGGGCTGGGATCAGGCTGTAAAGAGATTAAATGAAAGCCAGGCACAGTAGTGCACCCCTGAAATCCCAGCACTCAGGGAGGCAGTGGCAGGCAAGTCTCTGTGAGTTCAAGGCCAGCCTGGTCTACAAAGCAAGTCCAGGATGGACGGGGCTACACAGAGAAACCCTGTCTCGAAAAACCACAGGGAGGGGGGGGAGATTAAATGAATAAATAAATGAAAAATAAAGACTTGACCCTGGAGAAGAGTATGAGAGGCCCAACTGTGTGCCTCCGGTCTGGGCGGTTCTCATCAATACAGGAAACGCAATACTAAGCTGGCGTTTCTTAAAATGTGATCATAGGTGATGAACATTACACAGAACGTTTGAGGAATGGGGATTCTCGGGCCTGATGTCAGGCATATCTGACTTGACCTTGAGTTAAATCTGAAGCTGAAACCTGTAGCTTGGGGCTTCCAGGTAAATCTGGGGGACCTTATACTCTAGAATGCTGTTCCTGGGTAGTATGCAAAACAATGCTATAGTAATTCTTATAGTAATGTTTCCTACCATGTAAACATCACCTGAAGCCAATTTCCCCCTGTTCAGAACCCAGTCCTTTATAAATTTAGGTTTTTATCCCTCTACAAACCAGATGATGCCCATTATTTCCACACAGCTATTTTTACTGCCCCATTACATGGCCTCAGTGAAAATATTCTCCACCACTTCCTTACATCCAATCAGCATCTCGAAATTTTGACCATTTTGTGCAAATGTGTCTTAGCACTGAGTTCAGTAAACATTAATTGAATTACATATGTTGGTTATCACCATAGTGTCCTGGTCAGACATCATACCTGGGGACTTATGTCCCTTGCTCTACAGTCAGCATTGCTTGCTTGGACCTCTGTGTTACCCATCACCCATCCTTCATGTATTTTGCCCTAGCCTGTCCATTTCTTTTTCTGATCCTCTTGCCTGCTACTCCGATTTTAGACACATCCCTAACTCCCTTTCATTTCATCTGGATCCAATCACTTCAGGCCACTCATTTCCAATCCTGTTTTCCAAATAACTTGTGATCACCAGCACCTACGGGTGCACACGGTGGCCTTCTCCTTTAATTTCATTCCAGAGTCAGTAGACGCCAAGAAGAAAGAGAAAGAGACATGAAGCAGGATTCGTGCTGAATCAAATCACATGAGCGTGTTGGAGGGTAGTCTGTTATTAACGGGCATTAAGCATTTGGGCACACTAAGTGCTTGATTTACCTCCGTAACTATAATGACGTGACACAACTTGAGGAAATGTCATTGTGTTTGCTCCCTCCCTGCATGAGCCACTATTCGGTATGGCCAGTTGGACATTTGGACTCAGGCCAGTTGGTACCCAGTCTGGACTAGGCTAAGAGGCTACCGCAGCTGTTATTGTCCACGAGCCCCTCGCAGGCTATCTAGCACCCAGCAGGGGGATGTAATTGTCCAGCAAACAGATTTAAGAAATGGACTAGAAATGGAGTTTCCCGGGAAGCATTTGAAAGACTAATCCTTCCATTTTTAACAACATCGCAAAAAAGGAAATGAAGACGAATGCAGTACACTGTGAGAATCGGCTGGGGTGGGAGATACTCGATAATTTATAACATTTCTAAAGCATGCTTTCTTATAAAAATTTTACGCAAATCAAATCTTCATTTTGATATCAAAGACTCTTCCTAGCTCATAACTGCGGGGGATTTAGGTATGTATGTACGTAACTGGATGACTGGGGATAAGTGACTACTGATGGGCTAGAGTCTTTACATGGAGAGAAGCATTGCTGAGCCTATGTAGGAAGCGGAAAGAGCACACCTCTTGACATGAGGATACCCAGGTTAGATGGCAGCCTCCAAACATCGATAATTTCATGATGTTATATGAACCACAAGGCCTCTAAAAGTTCAATCAATTGTTTGTTCTATCGAATACCGATTTACACAACTATTTAGAGAAAAAGAAGAGGCAGTATAGACACATTAGTATCTATGCTTGCTTTTGATATAATATTACTAGATAATAGATAATCCCCAAATGTTTGTAACAACAAGTATATCTCCCTTGTGAGCTTTTGGACCCGTGGTGGTTGCTTTGATCACAACTATGCCTGGGTTCAAGTCTGCTTAGGAGCAAGCCAGGCTGAAGGTACAAAGGCTGTTTGTACTCTTGTCTATCGACTGCAGTGCAAAAGAACAAGTGGAAGCTCTCTGTGCCTGAAAAAGACTGAGCTTTAAAGTAACCCATCGCTCCCACTGGCCACATGGCCAAGCCTGGTGTCAATGGGGCCTGTGAAACATCTCCAGTCCACTGGGGAGAAACGCGTGAGTGGAGGGAAAGGACCAATGCTGAACACAAGTAATATAATCTATTGCAGTGTGTGGAACTGTTCTGGAAACTACAATGTTACACTCAGCTATTGATGTAAGAATAATGATTAATTTACCTTTAGATAGTTACCAGTCTGAGATTATTTTATAAATGACGTGATTTGGAGCTTTGTATAAATAAAAAGCCTTCAGGAATAGGGCTGGGTTTTTTTTTTTTTTTTTTCTTGTAAGCCCTGCAGTTGTTTGTGAAATCTCAAAGCATGCATTTTCAGAGAACTAAGAATGTATCTAATAGATGAAAACAGACGGTTAGGAGATGTGATATTGGTCAGGATCTGGTCAGGGAGTACAGCTTCTAAACTCTTCTCCGTTCTTTCCAAGAGACAGTGGATTCCATGTGTTTGGGATATACTTCAAGCCAAGTCACAAGAAAAGCCATCATGATTTCCTTACATAGTTGGTAAAATTGCCCTTTACAGTGCTGGCGTCTGTGTATAACAATCCCACGATGGGTAACATAATGGCTTGTCATCCTACCTGCATGCTCTGACATTTAGAAGGCACAGGACACAAGTAGCCTTTGTTATCGGGCTGAAGAGCAGATAGAGAACCCAGCCAAGGCACTCTGTCTACTCTAGGTGTTCCCTAAACTTTAGCCAGCAAGTGTTTATAAACTGTCGGCAACAGTGGTCCATGGCCCAAAATATAGGCCAAGTTGGAAAGCCAGAGAATTTAACACAAATTTATAGGGTTAATTTTGATAATGACATCTCAGAAAACACAAATGATAAGTTGCATATGGACCAGTTACAAATAAATGTGCCTCGAAAAGACAGGTAGTTCCTATTACGAATTTCCCGAATGACCCTAATCCCAGATGCCCGAGAGTAGCAAGCAGGCCCCACTCTGGAGCCAAAATGAGCACAGACAGAATCCAGCCTTATTTATAAGGATAGATAAAGGAGGAACAAGAAATACCTGGTGCCACCCTTGCCTCACGACAGGCGTCACAACACTGAACAAATAAGTGATGCAGACGTGGGAAAGATAGAATACTGGAGCGGTGAGTGTACCATGGAGAGAGGATGAACTGGACATGTGATGGCTGTGACGGGTGAGAGAGGGCTGAGGTTGACATGCTGTCATTGCTCAGTAGGGTCGGTGGGGATGGTATACAACAGCCTGGAGTTCATGCAGAGGCAGACTCAGACCCCAAACCCAATGCCTGGCCTCGGTATCCCACCGGCTCAGTGACCCAAGATGAGGAAAGGCTCACTTATTGTCCTAGACCTCCTGGAAGGATTACCATGGTATCCTATGCTCCTGGAGACCATTCTATGTGTAACATAACTACCCAGGGATGGTAAAGTGTTTACCATCCCTGGGTAGTTATGGGTCTACAAGGATCTACAATAGCCACTTTAATAAACCAGCGTAATCCCTAACTACATTCTAAACATCTGTCCTTTACCCACAGATAAATGTAGATATGTTATATGTGTATTTTTAAAATAATTGTTATTATTTAGAAAAAGCACATGTACAAGCACAGGATTCCTGCTTCCATACACAGATTTCCTTTAACTTGAGGAAGTTTTGTAAGTTTATACATCTATGAAAGTATTTATTTATTCTTTGGCCCTTTTTTGTTAGTTTTTATTTTTAAAGGGACACTAGATATTGCCTTGTGTGTAACAGACAATAAAAGGTAGAAAGAGAAAATTAAAATTCTAAGTTGAATATTCTTAAATTTTCAAAAAAGTAAAATGTTTTGAAACATCAATAATTAAGCAGTTTTGGTAATTAAAGTAAACAATTAGTATTCCTAGCTGTTCTTTGAGTTCTAGGTGAAAAAAGAAAAAGAAAGATAATGAAATATGATGTGTTTCATTAAAAAAAAAAAACCTTAGCTTTTAGGAAATTTTAATGTTCTTTGGAAAATTTAATGTTCTTTAGTATAGATTATACTTATCCAAACTTTCAAAATCATATAGCAAAACTATCCATAGAATTGGAGTACAGTTCACTCAGTAAAGTGTTTGATTTCCAAGCAGGCAGATGTATGTTTGGTCTCCCAGAACCTACATTTAGAAAGCTAAGCAGCTGTCCAAGAGACTCCTAAAGCATTGCAGACTATTGCTGTTGCCCTCAGTTGCTCCACAGAGGTGGAAGGTAGGTTCCTATTGCTGAAGATGCCATGCACTTCAGACACCAATTCCATAGGTCCCTGAGCTGGAACTGACCTAAAAGAGGGAAGTAAGGCCACACCTCTTAAGAGGGCTATTCTGTGGGTCAAGCATTCAAACACATGGGTCAATGGGGGTCATGCCTATTCAAATGACTATAACACCTAATGAATCTACTGAGAATTTTTGTGTTCTCATGTTTATATAAGTGCATATACAGGTGTGTGTGTGTGTGTGTGTGTGTGTGTGTGTGTGTGTGTGTGTGTGTGTGTGTAAGCCAGAGAACAACTTGGGTATCATACTTCTGGTGCCATACATCTTGCTGTTTTGATTTGTTTTTAGAGGTGATCTTTCATTGACTTGGAACTCACCAACTAGGCTAAACTGACTGACTGGTCATGATCCCTAGGGATCTACTTGTCTCTACCTCCTCAGTACTGGGACTATATACATACATATATATATATATGCATATATGCATAATACATTCTGGTGGTTTGAGTAAGAATGGGCCCATAGGCTCATAGGTTTGAATTGCATTATTAGAAAGGATTAGGAGGTATGGCCTTGTTGGAGGAAGTGTATAACCATGGGGCTGGGCTTTGAGGTCTCAGATGCCTAGTGTAGCATTCACTTCTGCTGCCTGCGGATCAAGATGTAGAACTTTCATCTCCTTCTAGCTCCTTCTCCAGCACCATACCGGGCCTGCTTGTTGCCATGTTTTCCCACAATGATAATGAACTAAACCTCTGAAACTGTAAGCCAGCCCCAATGAAATGTTTCCCCTCTATAAGAATTACCATGGTAATGGTGTCTCTTCACAGCAATAAAACCCTAAGTAAGATGGGTGTGTATAGACAAATAAGATACATATCAGGCATGCAAGTTGTTTGAATTATCATCTGGTATGAAGTAAAGGCAGAATTAATGTCAGTTGCAATAGCGGTTATCGTTTGGCCACAGGAGTTCCTTGAGGATGGCTAAGTGATCGCCTTGCTAGTGGAGCCCAAGCTTCCTCATTACGAGATTCAGGTAGAGTGAGCATGTCTATGGTGGGGCAGTAGAGAATGAGTGGTTTGGCTCTGAGCACCGCAGCTTCTGGTACGAGGGCACTGCTTCTGTTTACAGTGCCGGGAAAGTTGTACTAATGTGACAGCCATTTGTGGATTCTTTCCAGGGTGCCAACTTTCTGGGACAGCACTTTCCTCAGAAGGAGGAAACCTCTGGCCAGTGTCCAGAAAGACTGACAGAAAAAGTCCAAACAGTGCTTTGGTCTTAGAATTTTAACCCTCCAGTTTCTATAGGAAAGAGGTGTTTGCTTTTCTTTCTTGGATGTGGTGGCAGGAGAGCCATGGAAACACAGTACAGAAGAACATTGGAAGTTAAAAAGATTATTATTTTCAATATTCTATGGGTGTGGATCCTCCACCATCAAACACTCTGGACACACTATGCTTGTTTCTCCCCAAGTATGAACTGGGAGCGTGACTTTTCAAGACACGTTCTCACAACTGGAAATTGGGTAGATTTCTCCATTTATCTGTTGACACTGGAACCAGAATTAAAACTATGACTCCTGGTTAAAAAAAAAAAAATTATGTTCAGTGTATTTTTCTCTGTCTTTTTGGCAATAATGGCTCCCAAAACCCAGACAAGATTTTTTAAGTAATGTTAGCTATAAGGAAAAAGAAAAGAAAACAGACTAGCATTACTTTTTGTGACAGTTTCCAAAATTGCCACACACAGACACACACACACATATCACCACCACCAACACCACACCAACAATAACAACAACTTTAAAAGGTATATGGCCTCAGGGCCTCTAATGGTTACTCTCCGTTGTCAAGTTGATGGATTTAGAATCACCTGGAAGACATAATTCTAGTTGTGTCTATGAAGGAGTTTCCAAAGAAATTCAGCTGGAGTGAGGAGACTCACTGGGAACTGGGGTATGATAATTCATCCCTGTGCTTGCTGACTTCAGATGAACAGCTGTCTCACACTATTGCCATACTTTCCTTACCATGACAGACTGTATCCTCAGACGTTGCCCCAAAACGATCCCCTTCCTCTCTTGGGTTCCTTCTTATTAGTTATTTGGTTATGACGAGACGAAACCAACTCACAACAGTGAGAAATTGTTACTGGAATTCCTTCCCTGGGGAGAGAGAAAAAAAAATGTCTACCTTTTCTTGTAAGGTCTTAAAGACAAACCAAGGCATGACTCAACCAATGAGTTTACTGGGCTTATGGACTTACTTACTACAGGGATGTGAGTCTTCTTCAAAAACTATACTGCAAAGTCTTTATCCAGCGGGTATGAGGTCTTACCTGTCTTTGCATAGCTGGGGCCTCCTTCTCCTAGAATTCTTTGCCTGTAGACTCTGGCCTCATGCAGTTAGGGCAGAGTTGCAAAGCATGGTAGGGAGTGGCTAGGTACCCAGGTGAAAGTCTCCAGATGAAGGTCTCAAGCCTTCCTTGAGTCTCTATGGGGCATGCCATCATCCCATTTAGGATGATCTATTGCAGGTGAGCACAGTTGACTACTTCAAAGCCAGATGTTTGACTCAGGGCACAGTCCTATAAAACAGCAATGGATGCAGTGAACTTGCTCATCTGCCCTCCAATTATTCCTACTCTCTCGGCTCCTTCCTAAGAGAGGAGGGTCTACAGTCAGAAGTACTCTTTTTCTTTCGAGAGAGTTCATCATGTTGGCCAGACTGGCCTCCAACTTATGATAATCCTGCTTCAGCTTTCAGTTTGCTGGGGTTACAGCAGGAGGCTCCATGCCCAGCTAATAGCCAGACCTCTTTTCTTGGCCTCCTTGGTGTCTCTGGTTTAAGAACTTGAAATTAATCCATGTACTGGGGATTTGGGTGGGAATAAAAGATTCAAATAAGGGATTAGGGTGTGTCTCTGTCGAGAGTGCTTTCCTAGAATGTGTAGGGACCTGGATTCAGTCCCTAGCATTGGGGAAGAAAAGAAAGGAGAAAAGAAGGAAGGAAGGAGAGAAAGAGAGAATAAAATTTAAGGCCATTTTAAAAATATGCCAGCATTCTAATCTCTCCCAGTTGCTTCCTTGACTTTGGGGAACATGGGTAGGCTGCCAAGAGGGTAAGGGGATGAACCAACGTGGTTCTCAAACTTCTAGAGATAGCATTCCATTTGTGGGGGGCATAGTGCTGAAACTCAATACAGCCGCAGAAGGCAGCTGTCTCAGCCCCAGCAGCAGTGACTTTTTATATTTATACACACACACACACACACACACACACACACACACACACACACACACACACACACACAGTCCTGTATTGGCAGTGTCTCTGTGAGGTCCATATGGCTGGGCAGGAACTATGTCCCCAGGGGAGTGCAGCCTGGTGGAATCGTTGGATATGATTCCACTTTTGCTGAAACACATTTTCCTCTCTACTTCTTCAGCTATTTGTTCTCTGTCAGTGACTTCACAGGTGGCCTTGGCTCCTAAATGCCAGCCATCAAAAAGATCATGATCAAAGAGAGCCCTTAGCACAGACTATGGACCACCTGCCTGGAGAATGTTGCAGTCAGCATCCTTCCAGCCTCCATCCCCAGTACCCAGGGTTTCACATAATTTTCTACTCTTCCCTCGGTTGTGAGCTCCAGGCATTGGGCTGAGCTATTAGATATAAGCATCCAGGTCAACAAGCATATCTTACAGGCCCCACCCCCACCCCAATCCCCCAGCTGGGAGGGCTGTCACCTTCTACACTTGATGTTTTCATTTCAGCTCATGTCTTCCTCCTTCAGAAGGCAGTGGCATTAAGCATCATTAGGATAAGGCAGCTGAGAACACGAAGCGGGGCTTATCATGAAACCAAAACCTAAATCTCCCCACTCGGCAGACCGGGCACGGACTTGTCTACCTCAGGGCTTCTGTGTGCCTGGAAAGAACCAGTTCTGCTTTGCAAGCTTTATTCCCCTGTGGCCAGGGACAGGGCCTGTTAAGATCCTATGTGCTGCCGCGTTAATGCTTTGAATTTACGAGGTCTGTTTGTGAAATGCCCTCCAGCTTGATTTCTCTCTCCTGGTTGCAGAAAACCCCTGGAAGGTCCAAAGATCAGGATGGTAGTAATAGAGCAAAAATTCAGCTAATTGCAGAGCATGGCGTGCAGCCTCCTCTTTGATACCAGAACCTAGGTGAACAGAGGTAAATGTAATCTAGACACACATGGAGACATTTAGGATGCGAGAGGAGGGGAGTTACGAAAGTAAATTAGCTAAACTAGCAACAAATGCGCTGGAAATGTAAAACATTCATTGGACTCTCTTGGGTCAAAGGCAGAGAAGGGAAGGGATTGGTTCAAGTCAAGAAAGAGAGTCAGCCCACTCTGAAAAGGGGATATAAAAGGGCAGGAGGACGGGAGGGAGCCTGGAAAGTTTGGAGAGCAGAAGGTGTTGAAGTAAGAAGGAAAACTCCAGAACAGAGAAGGGCTAGAGGCAAACTGTAGCTGTGGACATCACACAGATGTACATCTAGAGAGAGCCTTCCAGCATCCCCCACCCAAACAATGGCCTGCTTTGCCTATAAAGGTGAGAAGAGCAATTAAGTGTGCTTACTGTTTTTGCAAAGGACCCAAGTTCAAGTCCCAGCCCCTGTGCCAAGTGGCTGGCACCTGCCTTTAACTTCTTGCTCCTAGTAGCAAGTCTTTGTTAAACTTAGTTTCTTAAAGGGAATTTTGGGCCAATTTTTTTCTCTCCCTCCTTCTCAAAAAAAAAAAAAAAAAAAAAAAAAAAAAAAAGATGTGCTTTTTGTTTCACTATAAAAATAAATAAGAAAAAAATGTAATTATGTCTCATTATGTCCATCGTTGGACTTACTTACTTGTCCTAGGAACAGCGATAGAGTTAGTTACACACTTTCTGCCACGCTGGAAAATCAGGTGAGAGAGCTCAAAGCTGACCCCACCTGCCTCCTGGTCTTCTTCATCCTGCTGTGCTGATTGCTGAGAGCCAGCTCTACTTGTTTTGTTTTGTTTTTTTTTGTTTTTTGTTTTTTTTTGTTTTGTTTTGGAATGAGCAGTGCAGATAACTTTATTTTTTTTTTGTAGTAGATTTTATTTTATTTTATTATTATTTTTATAACACATTTTTATTGAAAAATAAAATAATTCATATTACATCTCATTTTCTATCCCATCCCCTACATCCTCCCATTCCTCCCTCCCTCCCACTTTCACCCCAATCCCCTTCCCTATGACTGTGACTGAGGGGGACCTCCTCCCCCTGAATATGGTGCTAGGGTATCAAGTCTCTTCTTGGTAGTCCGCTATCCTTCCTCCGAGTGCCATTGGGCCTCCCCCACAAAGGGACATGGCCAAGTATGGGGCACCAGAGATCCTGTGAAAGTCAGTCCCCAGTCTCCACTTAACTGTGGAGAATGTTCTGTCCCTTGGTTAGATCTGGGTAGGGGTTTGATGATGACTGCACATTTTGTCCTTGGTTGGTGCCTTTGATCAAGCAGAACCCCTGGGCTCAGATCCACCTATCATAATGTTCCTCTTCTAGGTTTCTAGGACCCTCTGGATCCACCTACTTCCCTATCCCCTATATTTTTCTCACCTGGAGTCTCAATAGGATGTTCTCACCTCTATCCCACTTTCCTGGTAGGTGCAGACTTTCATGGGACCTGCCCCTTGGGCTAGTGTCCAGTTGTAAGTGAGTATATACCATTTGAGTTTCTCTGCTTCTGGGTTAGCTCACTCATTATGATCATTTCTAGTTCAATCCATTTGTCCACAAATTTTGAGAATTCCTTGTTTTTAATAGCTGAGTAGTATTCCATAGTGTAAATGTACCACAGTTTCTTTATCCATTCTTCTACTGAGGGACACTTAGGCTATTTCCATGTTCTGGCAATTATGAATAAGGCTGCTATGAACATGCTTGAGCAAATCTTCTTGCTGTGTGCTGGAGCATCTTCTGGGTATATTCCAAGGAGTGGAATAGCTGGGTCTTGAGGAAGCCCTATTCGCATTTTTCTGAGATAGCACCAGATAGCTTTCCAAAATGGCTGTACTAGTTTGCATTCCCACCAGCAATGAAGGAGTGTTCCTCTCTCTCCACATCCTCGCCAGCATGTGTTGTCACGTGAATGTTTGATTTTAGCCATTCTGATGGGTGTAAGATGGAATCTCAGAGTTGTTTTGATTTGCATTTCTCTGATGACCAGAGATGTTGAGCATTTCTTTAAATGTGTCTCAGCCATTTGATATTCCTCTGTTGAGAATTCTCTGTTTAATTCTGAGCCCCATTTCTCAATTGGGTTATTTGGTTGGGTGGCGTTTAATTTCTTGAGTTCTTTATAAAGTTTGGATATTAGACCTTTGTCAGATGCAGGGTTGGTGAAGATTATTTCCCAGTCTGTAGGCTGTTGCTTTGTTCTTTTGACAGGGTCTCCTGCCTTACAGAAGCTTCTCAGCCTCATGAGGTCCCATTTATTAACTGTTGACCTTAAGGCCTGGGCTGTTGGTGTTCTGTTCAGGAAGTTGTCTCCTGTGCCAATGTGTTCCAGGCTCTTCCCCACTTTTTCTTCTAACTGCCAGCTCTACTTGTAAAAAAGGTTCGTACTTCAGTTACAGAGGAAGCCAGGCCAGGGACACCGCACAGCGACTAAAAGCACTTCACACTGATGAGCTGACAAGGAAATTCCCCAGAGTTCTGTTCAATTTTGAAGAAAGAAGAGTTATTTGGAATTTGAGGTTTAGAAGAGGATTTCTAGAGCAGGAAAGAGAGGTAGTAGCAAGTAAGAAAGGGCAATGGAGAACGATATATCTAGAACACTTAGATTTTCTGATTTTTTTTCTCCTGTCTGAGGAATGGACAGAACTGAGACAACTAACATTTGACTCATATACTCCATGGCTAAATTATTCGTAATGCTTTGGTTTTCATTTCTGTTTGTTACATATTACAAGGCAAGTTCACTCATTCAACCCGTGTTTGTTGACTGTCTACATGCGAGCCGTGGTGGGTTCATATTATGCACTCTTTGCTGATGAAGTGGGCAGATAGAGAGAAATTCTCCTACCCGTGTGCACGGGCTCATGGGACACAGACTTACGAAGGGTATTAATAGTCTCTTGTGTTATTCTCATATCTGACCTGTGATTTCACACTGACACCTCCCATTAAATATGTTAATATGCTTGCTCCCTGAGAAGTCTCAGATGCAAGGAGTGTATAATAACTCAGTACAGCAAACTCTTCTCTACTGTGGCTCTCATTGTTAACAAATGCCTTCCTACACTGAGCTGAAAGTGATTTCTGTATGACTCTTTTTAATTGTCTTTTCAACCTTGACTACTCAGAATGTCTTATATTCTTCCTACATGGCAATTGTTTCTTTACAGAAATGTAATTCTTATATTCCTTATGTCCTCGCAACATTGTCTCTTCTCTAGACTCAGTATGCTAGATCCATTCAAGTCTTCTTCGTACATGATGTCTTTCAACTTTTTACCTCTGTGACCTAAGATTTACCAATGGGCTTCTTGAAGGTATGGCATTAAAACATCCCAAATATGGTGCTAACCATCTTAGGTTATACTGGGGACATTGATTCCCTCATACCTTCCATTGTTTACACACAAGGGGTGAAGGGTTGCTTTTAGTGTTGTTTTCCAACTGGTTGGCTTGTGCTCAGCTCAACAGAAGCAGTGATGTTGGCTTGATCATTGTCACAGGTCTGTCCTTTCGCTGCATCTGTCAACTGAGACACCCAGTTTTCCCGAATCCAACGTCTTCACTCCTTCCATTCCTAAGTTGCAGCCATGCTGTTTCAGCTCGTTGGTTCTATTTTGGAACATTTCAATCGCTGAATGCAATGGGCATCTTTTCCAGTGTCATTTCTTATTTTTTCAGACTCTCATGACATGTACATCCTTGGCCAACTTAGGCTCACTCTTCAGGAGACAAGGAGTCTACAGAATCTTCTTAACTGAGGATGCCACACTATCACTAAAAACAACACAAAATGATCTCTCCATCCTGGTCACTGACCACAGACAAAGGAAGCACATGACTTAAACCCCACTGATGACATTCACTTCAGTCAAAAACCAGTATGCCAACTCCATTATGAGAAGCCAGTTTGTGTTCTTATAGTTTACTATAATCATCATGAGCTATATTTTAAAATTACAGATTAGGCCCTCGAGAAAATATTGGTGAGTTTGCTCAAGATTTCCAGGAAAATAATTTTGATCCAATGATTTCAAAATAATTTATAGGTATGACCTGCTCCTAATTTAGCCTGAATTTTTTTAACTTACGGATACTATTGGGATTTCAATTCTGTAGTTTATTTACTTATGAATTTGATACCTCTGTATGAGAAAAAAAGCTCCTTGAAGGCAGCCATTGTAGTTGACTCATCTTTGCATAAAGAATCCAATTTCATATTAAATAACAATAGTCAGTAAGTAGCTGTTATGTAACTAAATTGATGAGCTAGTGTAGACAGAGGATAATAATCCCAATTTGAGGAAGGATTTTAGGACTATGTCATCTTTTGAGGTTCTAAAATGAAACCTCATGGCTGTATATTCTTCTTTAATATTTTAAAAAAACTTACATCCCTCAGCTACACAATTTTTGAGTAAGATGCACACATTTTTATTTGCCTTTAAGCTAGCCCAAGGCTTCTCATTTACTGCAGAAAACTCTTCTCTTGGTATATTTTCTTCAAAATCCGTTATATTTTCCATCTAACCTGCAAGATACAGTCAAGGTCTCCCAATATGCAGCAATTATCTTGACAAGGTCAATTAGTGTCTCAAAATATGATACAGCTACTTGGCTTTCCTTTTCCTCTTCTTTCTTAGCAGGATGCTCCCAGCAGCAATTGCCATGGAAATTGCATTGCACCAGAGGGGAAAAGGTGTCTCTGTAGATGCCAAAAAGAAGACAAACATTCTTCAGGCAGGGGGACGGGATGGGAGGTAGGGTGGGAGTAGTGGTGGGATAGTTTATAGGTGTTCTGGGATGCATCTTCACTCCAGGCCCATCATTCTCTGACTGCATAATGTTCCAATCTGCCTAGGACACTCCCATAGCTGTTTAAATGACTGAGGAGACTGCTCAGGTGCCAAGCTAGAAGCGTAGAGGCAGGAGAAATGAGTGCAAATGGGACCAAGCATCCTCTGAGTGGTAAACATTTAGAAAAATCACCACCAAAATAGATGGATAGATAGATGATAGATAGATAGATAGATAGATAGATAGATAGATAGATAGCCTGTTAACCAATGTTAAAGATGGAAATTAGATCAAGCTTCAGCCAAACACTAAATCTCTGTCTAGTTAGCTTTCATTGTCCCTGGTACTACATGAGTCCAGGGTCTTAGTAGACCTGCCTATGGGAGACTCTGTGTCTTTCCCTGCCTTTTATGAAGGAGAATGATGTGTAGATATTTTGCTAATATGCTCAATTTCATGTTATTTTTCTAAGTAGGATCTAATATGAATGGTGTGATAATACGAATGGTGTGATTTTTAGATTCATCCTTCAGGGATTGTTAGTTATTTGTTTTTATTTGCAGGAGATTGTCAAGGTTGCCCTTCATATCTGCATCTACACTTAAGAAATGCATCAAAGATTTTCCTTGACATTATGAAATTGCCCAGTATATGGTACAAGGGAGCTGATGAGGTGGGGTGGGGGAGAATTAAAGAAATGGCAAATTAGACTAGGTAGGGAAGACATTCTCTTCCGTGTCCTGGAACCCTTCTTTCCCAGGTCCTTGTGAGGTGTTGCTGGGGAAGTTGAAGCCTGGCACCAACTGAGCTCAGTCTATTATGATGACTCCCTTTCTCAGTGGGGTTCTCTCTTTCTCTCACCTGGGGACCCCAAATCTCCTAGAGAGTGTCACATAGCCCTCAGGGACTATTACAATTATGAGCTAGAACCTTTCCTGATAGAACCTGTTCAGCAAGCACCTGGTGATTCCTGGAAGTACCCCACCCTATGTTAAGGAGATCCTAGCCTTACGCAAATGACCTTTAATCATATTTGGAAGTTCTTCCCCCACCCATAGAATAATTATATACTGTGTCCTCCTTCTTGTGATAGGACCCCATGCAACTGCATGTAAATGAGGTACTGCACCTTTGCATGTAAATTAAGCATCCTAGTACCCCTAGACCCAGTGAATCAGACACATTCGCCCTCAAACTCCTCCCATTGCCCAAGGTTTATAAATCTCTGACTCGTGAAAATAAAGGTTGCGGTTGGCTGACTTGTTCTCTCGTGCTCAAGCCATTACTCCACCATGACCATCCGAGACTCCATTTATTCTGGGGAAGAATTGCTGCTGGAAGTCCAGGGCTTGACTGCTAGTCAAGGCGGTCAAGACAGTGATGGCAGAGCTGCCCTGGCAGCTGCTGAAGCCCGCTCTATCGTCTTGGCATGCCTTCTGGCTAGTTTCCGGTGTCTGCCTGCATTCTCTGTTGGGCTTAGCACCACAGCTAAACAAAGAGCTATAGCACTTTTGTTATCATCACGCGATTGCAAAGCTTCAGAATCTCCACTGCTGTCTGATACCAGCAATTTCATCCTAAAAGAGCTAAACTGTAACACCCCATGGAGAACCATCTCTACCTCCCCCAGTGAGACCGGAGCCTTGATCTAACGCACTCTAGCTGAGAGAAATGAGACCTTTGATGTTGAGGTTGATCCAGAAGCAAGCAGATGTGGAAGTCAGGTCACCTGCCAGTCACTGAACACCAGTCCTATGTCCTCCTATCCCACCTTCTAACCCCACGGAGCTCTGCTCCCCATTCAGCCCCTTGAAATCCAAAGCAGGACACTAAAGCTTTGAGATGGCAACAATGTGACAAGCATAAAGCTTTGAGATGGCAACAATGTGACAAGCATGTCTCTGATATATGAGTCCCGCTGGTCTCTGAGCCCTGCATGGTCAGCCACTTCCTCCTTCCTGTATACGGGGATGTGATAACCAGTGGGTCAGGCACAGCGTCAGTCAGCATCACCTGTCTCTGGCACAGGCTACCAGTTCAGTGGAAAAAAGTGAATCCTACACTCGGAGGGTCAGGTGAGAATTCATTCCACAGACTCAGCTGAAGTAGAGGTGGCGGCAGAGATTGGCTTGCATCAGCTTTAGGTCTAGGACCCCAGCCATGTAACCTAAATCATACAAATCACAGGCCTATGAGGAGGAAGATTAAGCTTCTCCCTTCTCTGGGAAACAGCACAAAGAAAAAAAAAAAAAATTAGGTCCTCAATGTAGCTTTCAATATTGATGGAAGGGCTGGCCTGAGGAAGAACCGCCTCAAATCTTGTTTTCTGTTCCCTCTCTCCAGGGCTCTGGGGTAATTTGTAATTCAAACTTGGAAGGAGTCCTAAGTTATTTCCTTCAGAGTGATTCTTTCCACATGTGAAATGAAATAATTAAAACACCTCATCTGCTTCTAGAACTTAGGTTTTTTTTTTTTTCCAGGCAAGAAATTGCTGATTGAATCCATATTTCTCCCAACCTTCCACTAATTTAATTTAATGTCAAAAATTATTTCTTACGATGAGCAATGATTTCACATACAAACAGATCTTTGAAAGTGGATTTTAGAATTTATATTTGTTAGTAAATCATGATAAATCTGTCATCCGCATCCTTATTAATCAAGATAAGTTCCCCAATACTTGAAGCCATGAGGGCTCATGCCTGTTTCAATTCACTTGAGGAGGATTATCCATGTTATGCCACAGAGTATTGCAAATAGCTGGGACAGACCCAGGTACTGCTAAGTGGACACTTGCAAGGGTCATTAATCTAAATTAGCAAAGACCCTATAATTACGTGTGTTGGTGATTACTTTACTTAACACACGCTTATTATATGTTATGTCACATTTATCAAAGTAAAATCATCTGAATGTAAAAAATGTCTGTAATATCCAAAAGAGAAATAGATGGTCTAATTTCCAGTCTGAGTGTTAAGGAGGTTTGACCTAGAGAGAGAAGCGGGGTGGTTAGCAGGGACTGTGTGGGGGAAGGGGTTGTGGGAGGAGCAGCTGCTCAAAGGATACACAATTTTACTCCTGCAGAAGGGGTGAAGGCAATACCTCTATTATCCAACATGCAGACGACAACTCACGGTAAAGAGAGGAAGTACATAACCTTAGAAGCTCAACTTAGCCATTCCACAGTGCATGCATATAGCAAAGCAATATGCTTTACATGATAAATTTATCCAATATTTGTTCATTTTTAAAGATTAAATAAAACCAAGAGAAAGAATTCTGGTCTATAATGATTCTAATAATCCTTTCAACCAACAATTTTGCTTTTGAACAGGGGTGGAGGGAGAGCACAGAACTGGGGTCTGTGTGAAACTGATGATGAGAAGTTGTCAGCTGAAGACCACAGCATTAACTCCTCAGTATGGAATGCAACATCCTGGCCCCAGCACTCCACGCTGTCCATGTCACCTATTCAGGCTATTCCATAAAGTCACCTTCAAGTTTGTGTGCTTGTATGTCGGTGCTTTTATCAGCGTTCTTCTGGGTTCCCCATTCTCCTTCCTTTAGCCTTCCCCTGGAACGCCTGGCACCTCCCATCAGCCCCTCCTAGTCTAGCTCTGGTATTACTCCTACAGAAACTGTAAAGAATGAACCCTTGGGCATGCTATGGGTGACGTAATTCCACGACTGTGACCGCTGGCCACCTTTTAGAATCACTTGGAGAGCTTATAAGCCTGGCTGGGCTCCAGCTAAAACAATTACATAAAAAACTTTTGATGGTAGAAGGTAGACTCCAGTCACAGTACTGCTTTAGAGTTCTCTAGATGATTTCAACAAGTAGTCATAGGTCAGAACTCCCAATATGTGGTAATCTCCCTCTGTCTCTCTGTCTCTCACTCTCTCACGCTCTCTCTTTCTCTTTAGGTGTGTAAATGATCTTTTCATTCCTCACAGTACCAACCTTTGTCTTCTTGACATCTGGCATAGTGCCTGTGATATGGGAGGTATCCCAACAGTCTTTGTACATTCGAAGTAAGCAAGCTGTGTGCAAGACAAAACTATTTTGACATAACTTCAACAATTTTCTTTTGTAGTAGATCTTGTAACTGAAAACCTTTTTATAAAGTTCCAGTCCAAAGCTCAGGAATAAGTGTGTTTGGCTAACGTGGGTCATGATTATAAGTGAACGTCAGTGGTAATATGAGGAATTACCTCTTACGAGTAAGTTTTGTGAAGATTGTTGCCACTTTTTTCTAAAAACAAAAATCTATTATGTTGATATGATAGGTCTAAAACTACGGTTAAATATATAAATAAACAAAAAAATCTTTAGTGAAATTAATGGAAAATAATCTTCAAAAGACCTAGAGAAGGTATCAAAGGGTGGCACCTTATGTAACATGGCTTCTCGTCCTTGCGGAAGTACAAAGGGCCCACTCCATCCCTCTGTGTGTGGCTCTGGCTGGCTTCCCTCCACCCTGGGTTCTGGTTACAGATAGATAGTTAGTAATGTGCTGCTGACTCTGGTATGTGGCTTCCACTTATGAGGTGACCTCACTCGACCGCAGCCCAGCCCCCTAACAGACATTGGAAGCTTCCTGGGTAGACTGTTAAAAGGATGAAGCACTCTCTCTAAATAGGACCAAGAATAACTTATAACCAACTCCCAATGAAAATAAACATCTATCGCCCAAGAAAGCAACCAAAAACTTACCCAACCCCCCCTTAATGGAAATGGAACATCAGTTTCTTAAGGTTTCTTCCCACTGATTTGGGATGAATAATACCTTTGTAGGGGCCCAAATAAAATTGGGGAAAATGGTTAAACAAGCTAGGTATAGCATTTGTAGTCCAGTTTCTAAATGTTGAAAAATTCCAGGCTTAATTAGAGTCCTGTGTAGGACTGTCTGAAATGCTGGACCAATTGGGATTGGAAGCTTTCTTTGAAGCTGTCCCTGGAGCTGTCCTGTTCTGATGAGGAACAGCAACTGAAGCACTTGGTGCTGGAACCTGGAGGATGCAGGATGCCAGTGTCCAGCATGCTGAGAGCAATGAATCCTGTCAGGTCTGATCCAGCATCAGTATCCAGTTCTTTTGTACTGAAAACATAAAATTTTCTCACAAGCATTATACAGTCCTAAAATTAATAATGTATAGTGTGCATGATACACAGAACAATTAAGGCTCGTTCTCTGCTCTTTGTATGCACAGAAAAAAAAAGACATCTGTAAATCTTCATTCATGCCATATAAACAATGAATGGCATGATACTTCAGCATTGTAGAGAATTTTGGGTGACTGCTCAGGCAGCAAACTGTCTCTGTCATCTTTTCATTTGGGGAGCTGCCAACTTGTACTCCCTGAATACTCAGGTAATTAATTTTATTCCTTCTCAAGTCTCTGATGGGGTTGAAGACCAAATAGTTTAGTTTTACAATTAAGCTTAGTTGTTTAGAGATTAATATGATTTTAGGTCTAGATAGATGTTTTAAGTTGATAATGATGAGATATGATATATTCAGAATTTTAGATGCACCAAGATAGGAAAGATGTTTTCTTCAAGGTTGTCAAATACAAATAGCCAAAACACCAAGAATGTAACATTTATATAAATCCTGCCTGTTTCATGGTTCTTCTTGCTGTAGGTTGTAGGTTACTATAATATATGTGTAATAATATAAATGTATATATAAAAATATTTAATAAAAATTGTAAAAAAAGAAAAAGGATGAATTTCTCCCTACAGCCTGAGACATAATGAATGATAAGTGCTGCCACTGGGTGGGTGAGCTCTGAGCAGACATGGTTTCATCACATGATGATACAGGCCAATGCTACAAACTGAGCAGAAAGAAACTGCTGGCAGGTTTTTAGACAGGAGAAAATATTTCCTTATATAAAAACATAATTTTGTTTAAGTCCAGACACTATGACCTTTTGAAATGCATTATTGACAATCTGCTTAACACACAAATTTAATTTCTTTGCTCCAGACACGATGGGAGGGAAGGCATGCTCATTTCTATCATAAAGATTTTAGGCATAGTATTCAAATAATTCAATCAGTTGGCAATAGAAAGGCTTCCTGTGAAAATGTTTTTTTTACCTGTTCTATTAAGGCAGCAAGTATAGTAACGTATAAACAGTATTTTTGTTGGTTAAATACCTGTCAAGGCCAGACTAGGCAATGGCTCAATTAACCGTCATCTACCCAGAACCATGGTTCTGTCCTCCTTTTCTCACTCTGCTCCTCTGGTCTTAAAAGGGAATTCTTTTCCTTTTCGTCATGAGGCTGAAGTTGGTGACTTGGGCCTCTGTCCCCAGAGTAAGTGGTTCACAGCATCTAATTTCTCCTTAGAGGCCTTTTCTTGGGACAGCCTTCATTTAAAGTTCAGCACAGAAAGATGTCTTGACTACAGTTCACACCCATGAAAGTGTGAAATTTCCATGGACTGGCTTATGATGCTCCGTGCTCATCAATTTCGCATCATTATGAGCATCTTGAGTTAGAACACAGTGTGCACCCCATGGGGTACGCCGCATACCCGACTTCTCTTACAGCAGTGCATCAGGAGAGTATTTTTGTTGGCCCTGAATGAACTTCTTTGGTCCAGCGATCACTTGCCTGTTAGACAGGTTCCTCGTCATCGTAAGAGTGTATACCACCACTGCTCATAGACACCACAGCCTTATAATCATTCCTCCATTGACACACTAATTCTATGTCTGGGGATTTCTCTTAAGAAAATAATCAAGATGTTTTCTATGATTTCACTTAGAAGGAACTTAGAGACAATCGTGAAGATTTTGTTGCAACATTGGAAATAAGAGCCTGCCCCCCTTTAATTTGTTGGATTATGTTAATTTAACATAATTAGTATTTAACTAATTTAACATAATAACAGACTTCGTTAAATTATAGTTCAAATAAAGAACAGAATACTTTGTAGTCTGTACAACATTATGGAATAAAATTTTATGGCATAAAAGATGTTTGCTTAGTTAAAAACTAGGCAACAAAGTAATATGCGTTTTAAAACAAGTCATAAAAGGCTTAATATCCACGTCAGAATGATAATAAACAGAGCTTAAAATAGTTGCTCCCCCTCTGAAAGAAAGCTAGTTCTGAGGTGGCAGAGGCCAACTGTGTTGTGAATATGTCTGCTCTGGAACTGGTTAAATGGGTTTATTAATTTTTTTTGTCTGCATAGCATATACATTGTTTTGTATGTATCAAATATTCAACAATAAAACTGTGAAACCACAAGGGAAATATCTCTTCATTTCTGGGCCATTGCATGCAGTCGCCCCAGTTGTCCTCTGTCGGGGGGTACCAGGGTCCTGGCAAACCAATGTTGCAGGTCAAATGAACTGGTGCCCCTTTCCTTGTTTGCATAAAAGGGCTCTCAACTTGCCAAAGCCTGTAGCTACAGGGCTATATCTGCTGAGAGGGGTCAACTCTTTGTCAATTTGGTCCCCATGGTTAGAAACATTATTCAATTTTGCACGCAGGTGCAATGTGGTCTGGCACAAACATACATGTGTGTGTAGGCTTAAGCACACCCACATGAAATTACGTGTGTGCACATGCATACATACATAGCAGTACACAGTTTACTCTGAATGATGAGATTCTTTGCTTGCTCTCTTTCACCTTTTCTTCACTCACCACCTGCCAACCTTCACATAAAAATGGCCAAACAACTCTTTTTTTGGGCAAGGTGTTTCCTTTCTCAGAGGGATGGCTAACCCTAAAAATATGCATTCAGAGATGACAGGAATGGACTGGAAAAGTTCACATCTGACCTGACCCCTTGGCTTGCTCACTGCTCTGCCCTCCCTCTTCCCTTCCCCAAGCCTTGCTTCTGACAGAGGTTCTTTGTTTTCATGGACTCTCTCAGAAACAGCCACCTTCCCACAGTCAGAGCGCATCTTTTGAGACACATCTATGCACCACCTTCTACACTGTAGACCTTCAACAAGCACTGTTCCTTTTAGATTTTCCTCAGCATGTTAAGACTGTGGCAATAAAAGTATCAGTGATACTAACATGATCTTTTTCCACTTGGAAAAATTGAATCTAAGAGATTTGAAAAGGAACACCCAAAGTTAATAGAGTTTTTTTTTAATTAACTGCATAGCTAATTTAGTCTCTAATGTGTGGGTTTTCATGTGTGTGCATAGCTAAAAGGGCATACAGAATCTACACAGGATTTTTTTTCATTCCCAGACAAGAATGGCTTTATTGTTTCTTTCCCAAATTTAAAAAGAGAAATATGTATGGTCACAGATTTTTTTTAATAAAATGTGGAAATAACTTTAAAAGAATTTAAAAGCAACTTACGATAGATACTTGCCTCTCTAGCCATTGACTGTTCTTTATATGTTGATTGATTCCTCCAGAATTATTTTTAAATATATAACTATTTTTTACTGAGAACTTTCAGTGAGACAGAGAGTATGCTAATCTCTCCATGCTGTATCTTCAAGACAATCTTATAAAGCAGTTCCACCAACCTAGGATAGTGTTAAGAATTATCCCCTTAGGAAGAAATGAAGGTTCGTTACGTAGTCAAGAAGGGAAAGAAGACCAAGGGGAAGCAGTTGTCTCCAAAGGTTGATAGAACATGACAAGTCAAAGGCATGCATGTATATGTGTTATAAGATGCCCCAAGATATGTCTACCTAGAAGAAGGTGGACCTACTTGAAATTATATGGCTGTAGGTATAAATACATTCAATGATCAGGATCTTCACAGGACAAAGAAAGCCTCAGTGACAGAGGAGCCTTCACTTCTCTTGATGATGGGCTATGATCCAAAGCTATAAGGGGAAATAAGCCTTTCCCTCCTCTAGTTGCTGTTGGTCATGGTCTTTATTAGAGCAACAGAAAGCAACTTGTGCTCTCCTTCCTGGGATGTCCATTACTCAACACCAAGATGGGATTCTCAGGGTATGTGGAAATGTTGCTAGCTTTGAAAAAATAAGAACCTGAGTTTGATTTCTAGAATCCACTGACAAAGCCAGATGTGTCAGTGATCACTTCTAATGCCAGCCCTGTGGCATATTCCTGGTACTTGCTGGCCAGAAAGACAAGCTTACTTGGTGCTCTTCAGGCAAATGAGAGACTCTGTTTAAGGAGGATAGCTCCTAAGGAAAACCATTTGAGGTTTTCCTTTGGCACCTACATGCAAAAGCACTCATGTGTGTGAGTATAAATACACATACACACACACACAAACACACACACACACACACACACACACACACACAAGCACACATTCTCAGACATTACATTATAAGGGACATTTGGAGTATATTTCAGTGATGGAGCTCATATTTAGAATGGCCCTGGGCTCAAAGGCCAGACATGAGAAAAAAAAAAAAAAGAATTGACAGGAAAGAACGATGCCACCATTACCAAGTTCACTAACTTGTAAATTAGCTAGAGAGAAGAGTAACACAGCTTTTCTGCATCCGTTGATTTATCTGCGATCTCCCTCTGTGTAAGAATGGACATGCACTCCTCACAGGGACTTGAGACTATTTTGTAAGTTGGCTCGTAGGAGATCCCCTCTATAAAGATGCCAGCACTCTATAAATACAAATCCCAGCTATTATTAGGGCACATAATAGCCTTGTCATGAATGTGGCCAGTTAGTGCAAGCAACTGAGAGTTCATCCAACCCAGGAGGCCAAGGTCATGGTTCAACCCCAGTTAACTTGGCTCTGCTCCACAGTCACAGATTGCATCCTGGCCCTTGCCAGCTGCCATCTAGGCAGCCTGGTGGCTGCATAATTAAATCATCAAGTGCCATTGTCATAGCCATCCAGAAGGACTTGGAGACAATCTTCCCATTGAGAACATTTGCAGCAAATGAGGAAACTGGAAGGATAAGAAGCTTTGAGGGAGACCTGGACTCTTCATCAAGAGAGAGAGAGTTGGGGAGATAAGGCACAGAGTAGTCAGAATTCTGAGAGGAAAGAGCAGCAATGGTAAGTGTGGGCCTGTTTTTCCTGCTATGAGCTCTGGAAGCTAGGGTCCATCCATCTTGTGACTGACAGTGGATTAACTTTGACCAGATAGACAAAGATAACAGAGTGAAATGCAATGTGTTCATTAGCATGGCTGTAACCAACTGTTTGGACGATAAGAAGTCGTTCCCAAATCTTATGAGAGAATTTGCATCAGATTTTCTTAATAAAATGTGTAACCTTAAATGTCTGGGGTGAGGTGAGTAACAGAACAAAGAGTTTTGCCCTACAAACTCACCTAAGAAGGGACCCAGTCAAAGCTAGCCTTGAAAACAGAGAGAGAAGGTTCCATAGTTTTCCCAAGGAGCAAGAGGACCTTCAGCTCTTTTTGTTAAGAAAAAAATCTCTCAAGGGATTTATCTTTGAACATGATCATACAAATCACCTATTTCTGAAAATAAATGGTACAAAGGGGAAGGTCAAACAACGTGAATTTTTGCTCTTCATTTTTACTATGGACATGTACTAAAGAGGATAGGGTAGTGCTGCACCCCCACTTTTTGTTCTTTTGGGATGAATGTTGAAGAATCTCCACACCACATCAGTAAACAGCCTCAGAGTAGTAGACTTTCAGGAGCAAATGTTTTCAAATCTAAGTGCCAAAGGAGATGGTAGCTTCCTTAAAGAAACAGCATGCCTGTTCTTTATAGACACCATGAATCTTTCGTTTTTTTCATTCTGCCTGCTTGGAAGCTCACAACTCAGTTTGCAGGCTAATTTCAGTTGTTATTTGAGAGTCTGAGGCTGACTGGGTAGTACTTTAGTTTTTGCTTTGTTTTCCTAATCTATCAATATGTTCTTGTCTGAATTACCCTTTGGTTTTCTTAAAGTATTTTTTTTTTTTTTATTTCTCAAGCACTTTTTATTTTTTAACTTTAAAAATTTATTTCTCATACTTTTTGAGATTATAATGATGTAATTTCCTCACTTCCTATTCTCCCTCCAAATCCTCTCACATATCCCACTTTGCTTTTTTTCAAATTCATGGCCTCTTTTCTTGTATATACATGTATTCCTAAATATATAAATTTACCTTGCTCTGTCTGTGTCATGTTACTCATATGGGTGTTTTCAGGACTGATCATTTGGATAGCTATTTGGTGAGCTACCCAACTAACCCCTGGGTAGTTGGCTAGGTTTCCAATGTCAGACATATTTTCTCCTGGCTGATCCAATTTTAGATTTGATTAGAGAGCTGTTGGTTACCACCAAGGTAAACATGCCACTACTGCACTCTTAAGATTATTGTGTAAATCTTGCTGGTGTTTTGGTTCATAGGTGTCACGATTGGAGAGGACTGTTGGTTTCTTCCTTCCTTTAGAAGCTTGTATGGCACCTTCTGGTACCAGAAAACCTAGTCCTTAGGGAAGAGACTTGTAAATCAGCTCTACCTCAGGGACCCTGGGGTCCTTCATCTGAAGTACATGGTTCCTTCAGCAATAAGAATTTGTATCCACCTCTAGTAGGCAGCCAAGGGCACCAGCTATATTCTGCAATGCTTTGGGAGTCTCTTGGTCAACCCCAACTAAAACTCAAAAGAGCGCTACTCATACCTGGTGTTGATATTTTGTTTTGAATGATCTTAAGCTTTTGGAGGGAGTGTAATCAGCCCAGATGAGAAATTCCATTTAAGCTATATATGTATATTTCTCTATATTGTGAGTTTCAGGCCATCCAAGGCTACTTTGTGAGAGCCTACCTAAGGGAGAAAATTTAAAAGAAAACTAGATCCTAAAGTATTTTATATAATACCTTAATTCCAGAGCAGCATAAAGCAGAATATGCACAAATATTAGCAAATCATTTTAGAGACAGATTTGAAAGTGATAGAAAGGTTGATATGAAGTTAGCTTGTTTTTGAGTCTGTATCTGCCACATGCAAATGTATAGTAGTAATGACATGATAATATTTCTATAAGCTACCATATATTACTTACTTTGAAAGCAATGAAAATCTACATACGGTAAGGTATTCTTGGTATAGTGATATGTACTGTTGGGCAAGGTGCTCATGAGTTTGAATGAACAGACTAACATGTGACATTCAGCTGTGGATTTGATGTTTCCTTGGCTTTGAGAGGTCATAGACCATGAAAAAGCAGCCATCAAAGTTGACATATTGTTGGGGATGGTATTCCATGCCTTTAATCTTAGCACTTGGGAGGTAGACGCAAGAGGACCTGTTGTGGAAGGTTTTTGTTTTTTTTTTTTTAAACTCAATTAAGTTATGTAAGCATGGTCTTGTTTTAATCCCCAGTGTAGGGGGATTAAAGCCCCAGTGTATGGGGGGGCTGCTCCAGTTTGCCCACAGCTGTTAACAGCCTTGTGAGAGGGTGCATGATCTTTGTCTACAAGAAAATGTCTTGTGCAGAGGTGTGGTTTTTGCCAGGTAGAAAACATCTTGCGTGAACTCTGAGAGGGTATAAATACAAGAGCCCAGAGAGAAAGAGGAAGGAGAGCTATGAGAAGAACATTTGGAGGACACAGTAGAAGGAAGAAGACAAGGTTGCTGCAGCATATTCTGACGATAGAGATTGGTATTGGCCCAAAGAACCCAATGGCCCTAAACAGCAGGAAGTAACCAAAAAGAACTAACCTTCTTTCTCTTTTGCCTGGTGTTGCGGTGTTGGAAGGGATTAGGGTGGAGAAGGGAGAAAAAGATATTAGAAACCAATAAAGCAGATTTTAAAATGATCAAAGCCTAAAGATTTCTGAATTGATGTCCAACCTTCAGAATCAGTTTGGCTCCTCCTTCTGGGTTCCCTAATACTTCTTTCAGCATGATGATCCATTCCTCCTCTAGCCACGCTAAGTGAAACTAGCAGACCCAAGCAACAAAGGATCAAATGTCAAAAGACAGAAATAGGAAGCATTTTCCCCCTAAGAACATGGGCCTGATGTGACTTCCACAGCTTAAAGCCTTTCAATGTCCACACAGCATCTCTGGGATAAAGTCCGTCATGTTATCTCTTCAAGAGCCTGTCCTTCTTACCCTTCTCCAACCTTATCTCGTATCTCTCTTTGAACTTCATCCATTCCTGTTCTCTGAATGCACACAGCTTTGTGAGCCTCTGGGCCTCGACACATGTTATCCCTTCTCCCCTGGTTGACCTTCCTTCTCACCTGCCCACCTTATATTTTTTCTTCATTGGATCCTACCATGACTTGCTCAGGTCTGTGACATGCCCCATCCTCTCTATACTTCTTGTATAAGTAAGCAGAAATGGAGGAAGATTCCTTGTGAGACCGAGCTACAAAGAACAGTGTCAGTTGTGTTCATTGTCACGTTCCCACCGTCTGGTCATTGGCTCAGTTCAGATCTACTAAGTAATGATATTCAAAACTCTGTCCTAGGTAAGTGGGTAAAATTAAGGGATTATCCCTTAGCCAAACAAGTAAAGATTCAACCAGGGTTGAAAAGTTTAATATCAGGTCTGGGGAAGCTATGTGGCTTCAAATGAGGAAAAAGGCCAGGCAGAGTGTAGAAGAGGAGGAAGAAAAACAGCTGCCTAGGTGTATGAAAGGACTTGGGTACTGAATGTTTGTGGGGAAATGTGCATGTTTCTCAGTTCCCATAGTGAGTCCAGGAGTGTGGCACTTTGAGTGAAAATGACCCCCATAGGCCCATAGGGAGTGGCACTAATTAAGAGGCATGGCCTTGTTGAAGTAGATGTGGCTTTCTTAAAGGAAGTGTGTCACTTGGGGGGTGGGCTTCGAGGTTTCAGATGCTCAAGCCAGACTTAGTGCCTCACATTCTCCTTGCTGCCTGCCCATTTGATGTAAAACTGTCACCTACCTCTCCAACACCATGTCTTGCCAGCACACTGCCATGTGTCCTGGACATGATGATAACCGACTGAACCTCTGAACTGTAAGACAGCCCCAATTAAATGTGTTCCTTATAAGAGTTGCCTTGTCATGGTGTCTCTTCACAGTGTTTGAAACCCTAACTAAGAAAAGGGGTTTTTATAGACTTGTAGACTTGCTGGGTCACAAGGCCGTAAGTGACCATAAGATTCAGGCTGAGCTCTGAATCACTGGGCAGGATGGAGGAGAAGTTAAATCCAGGCTGTAACTCTACTTGCCAGTCCAGCACTCCAGGTTCTGTGTCTAACCCTTAAGGGTAACTTATCCAGCCCACACACAGTGGGACCCATGAGTTATGGCCAAGCTGTCTCTGAGTAAAAGAACCCACCACCACTTATGACAGACCCCTTCACTGACTTCTTTGTCTACAGGGCAAGAAACTCATTCTAGCAGAGGTCGTTAGTGAAAGAGAACCTAGAAAGGCCGGGCATGGTGGCCCACACCTTTAATCCCAGAACTCCACAGGCAGAGGCAAGCGGATCTCTATGAGTTCGAGGCCAGCCTGGTGTACAAAGTGAGTCCAGGACAGCCAGGGCTATTACACAGAGAAACTCTGTTTCAAAAACAAAAACAAAAAACCTAGAAAGGAGAAAATTCTATCCGAGGCTTGGCGCCTGGCCTTGTGGCTATGGTTTTTCTCTCATGATTACTTCAGGAAGGAGTGACAGGCATTCTATTTGAAAGACCGGATCCTCTTCTAGATCTCATCCGTCACCTCACTTTCAGTCAGGGCTTATTCTTGTACTGGTAGGCAGCCTGAGAAAGGCGCTTCCCAAGACTCGTCACTGGAAACAACATATGTACTTATGCTCATCTTGCTATTTGCACCTGAACCTTTAGAAATTATGTGCTGCATGGGATTTGGAGACTAGAAGGAATTGATAAAGAGAGGTTGTACACTCAATGCCATCTAGCCATTTACCAGCTATTGAATGTGGGCATGCATACGTCTTAACTTCCTTACGAGGAAGGAAAGAAGAAAGGGGACAAGGAGGTAAGGAAGGAGATGGAGGAGAAGAAGGGAGGGAGAGAGGGAAAAAAGACATCTCTGTGAAGACATGAAAATGTGCCTGTCAAAGTCCCAACTGCGGAGACTGTAATTGGCCTTGGCCTTAGCTGTTGCACTCTAAATTGGATCACCTTTCTCACTCTGAGGCCACATGTCACATTGGCTCCACATGTCACTCAGCTGATGACTGAGACCTGGAAGATGTGGATCACCAAGGTCTAATGTGAGACACAGAAGATAGGTGTCATCTGTGATCATCAAACTTGGCATTGAAATTAACTTCCTGAGAGGCCTCCCACCATCCTTCCTTCATCAGATTTGTTCTCTCCGTCCTTCCTCACTCTCTTCTCTTGCTGTTCCTTTCCCAACATAGACATTTCTCCTAGTCACCTCTTTCACATTTAGTTCTATTTAGGTATCTTCTTGAAAGATATATACTAATTCTAGAGTTCATATTAACATGAAAAGTAAATAATCCCATGTATATGAGGAAGCTTGCAGTTTCCAGGAAGAAGTAAATACTCTGGCTCTACTTACATGAAATTGGTCGTTGTCTTCTTCTGTGGCTAGCTGTCCAGTTAGCATGCTCTGGCTCCTATTTCCTGTGGGAAAAGAAAACAGTGAGAGAGATTATCCATTCCTTCATTCTTGCTTTTGGAGCTAGAAATCAGTGTGCTGAGCTGTCGCTGCACACAGGGAACACATTTGGAGTCTCCATTTGCCAGCCTCCATTGCAATTGATAATCAAATGGTTAAGTTTGGCAGGAAATCGTAAATAGAAGTGATGTGTGCAATTTTACCAATCAATTCAGGTGAGGGTACAATAATAGATGTCAGAGCAACATGACAGAAGGGTCCCTAGCTAATCTTAAGGAGCAGAACTGTCTATACTGGGCATCTTACCTGACACTGGTTTTTAATGTTGTTTTTTGTTTACTTTGGTGTGGATGGAATATGGACTATTTTGAGCCATATTCTTGGTATCTTTTGTTATAGCTGCTTAGCCAGTACTGTACCTAATATATCTTTTTGTTAATCTATTCCAATATTCTCCCTCTGCTAGGTTGACTCATAACTGGTTGACAAGCTGGCTCCTTAATCCATTAATGCCTACTCCTCAATATGGCATTTAATTACATTTGATGACTTTGAGGGACAGCAAAACTAGTTCCCTTTGGGCACAGGATTATCTCAAGTCAGAGTTAATAGCCTTAATGGTTTAAAATGGCACTAAATGGTTCTCTACATTTGGGGAAGGCCATCTGGTCATTTGCAGATAAGCATAATAATAAGCACCCGGGCAGATTTCCACATATGGGCTGAAACTCAGACATGTTCCAAATTATATACACTATAAAATGTACCAGCCCTCACTAAAACCCGAATCACAAACTAGCCCTTACTTGATTTGCAATAATGAGTTGTCACTCCATCAGTGTGATTGAAATGAGTCTGTCACAAACAAAGACCCTCATTGAACTACAGACTCTAGTCAGTCTAGTCAAGGTCAAAAGACAATCATAGTTTCAGGAAGAACTTCTGGACATCAGTAATGGCCCTTAGCTCTGCCCCAGCATACACACACACACACACACACACACACACACATACACACACACACAGACAATCATGTTCCAGAAGCATGTACATGCCCTGAGTGTGACTGGTAAGTCATGAAAGCAAATGGAAGGAATGATAAAATAATTTCTGTGCAATGATAGCATTTGTTTCCATTGCCTGCCTGCCTTTTTTGTCAAGGGTTTTAGATAGATTGGATATAAACCTTACAAAATCTTAACACTGAGAGGCTCATGATCTTTTCTTCTTCATTGGAGTATTGGGAAGGAAGCATAAAGGGGTACCTACAAAGTTCTGATGTTTACTATTAACATTATTTGAGGATATTTACATATCAATTAATTTTTAAACATTGGTCCCTTAAGCTACACACTTCACCTGACTCATGAGTTATCTGTGAATGCCCCCACTTGAGCCTGTAGTAGCATTAATGACAGTTCTCCAATTCCCCTTAATGTCTCCCAAAACCCTAAATCATTTAGAAAGAAGATGTTCTTGTAATGAACCAAGCAACCAGACAAAGAGACCAGTGATTGGCTTTCTTGAATGGCCTTGGTGACCATATCCCAGCTGCTCAGTATGTAAAACAGAAATTGGCCATATGATTAGCTACCCACTTACCTGGAAGAGTATCAGAAGAAAAGAATAATGAGGGAATAGCAGTGACACATCTTAAGATAGAAATGAATAAAGCTTCTAAATGCAAATCACTGTAGCTTATTTCTATCTTTCAAAAGCACTGGTCATGAACTTGAGCTAATAGTCAAGGCTTAAACTCTGATAAATGATTTTGTTGTTGGTGGTGGTGGTGGTAGCAGTGGTGGTGTTTTAGCCCTACTAACTAAAACTGAAGCAAAAAAGAGATTGAATTTCCTTTGTGAATAGCCTGCAAATAGGAAAGGTGGAGGGAGACCTGATTTTTCCTATGATTGGATGGGGTTTCTTTATCAGATGAGGCAGGCCAGGATTGAATGGCTTTGGGCTGCCCTCTTGTATTTTAAACTTGCACCTAATTTACCATCCGGCTTCGCACCTGGGTCTCCTTTGGCAACAGTGTGGTCCAGATTTTTTCTTTTTTGGCCCAATGAATATCTGCTTTTTGAATTATTTTTTCCCAGATGTACTTTTCATGTAGCCAAATTTAGCCTTGTTTTATCATTTCCTGCCCCTAATGTCGAACCTCTTTGGGGACATTGTGATTGGCTGAGTGTTGACAATAGAGCCCTATTTAAAAGCATCTGCAATTTGCATCAATAAGCAAGCCTTTTTATATTTATTAATAAAGACAACATGAAATAATATTTCTATCAGAGCTTGTGCTCTGCGTGTGGAAACACTGGCATTTCTCCAGGGGCACTTCATTTATTAATTCTTAGCCTATTTTCAAACCACATTTTTCTTTATCAAAATTTGATTTTGATGCCAAACAAAGACGCAAAGCACACACTTTGTGGAAAATTGCTTGCTCATCACCGCACACATACAACTTTGCCTTTGTTGGCTGACAGTTCAGTGCTACTTAAGTAGCTTCATTTGAACCGGTCTGGTGGTATAGAGTCTTTCCATGTGGCTCATGGCTCCATTTTCCTCTCATATTTCACACAACTTTTCCCTCTGTCTCCTGGAACTGCCTTCCATTTTCTTGTCTTACAGAGTTGCTGAACTCTCGTCTCCTGCTAGGAAAAGCCAATGCTTATTTAACACCTTTTGTTGCTCTTTTGAGTATATGAAATGTTAGGCTCTTTGTGTAACCTACTTAGAACAAGGTCTTCCTCCTCTCGGTAGTTTCTTAGGGTCACGGCTTGTCCCTATGCACTCATTCCGTGGCCTCCATTCATGTCATTCCATCCCCATTGCCACCACCTGGCTTAGGACCGCCCTTTCCTGCTTGATCCTCTTGCTTCCCTGTCACCCATTCCCATGGGTGAGCTACAAGGTGAAGAGTCTAACAGCCTTAAAAACGACACTTTCACTCTCCCTATAGAAAAATCACTGGGTCTTAGACTACTGATTAATTTTTCATGTTTTCTTGTCCTATCTGGATGCATTAAATTTTTAATAGGAAACAGAAGGTACTATGTGATGCCAGGTCCCTTTCTGCTCCCTCATGATAGGCGTTCCAGACACAAGAGGAGTGTGACCACATGTAAGACTCTTCCAAACATAAGGAGAAGAATGAAAAAAAAAAAAAAAAAAAAAAAAAACAAGGCACCCGTCATGCGCAGTGCACATACTTGACTTTCTCTTGGGTTGAGGTAGAAAGAGGAAAGAAAGCCTTACTGATCTTTGCTTTACTACTCCTTGACCAGCTAAAATGTTCTGTTTCCTGGTCAAAACTTGCCTGACATTGAGTTGAGCCTATAAGACTTCTGGTCTACCTCATTCATTTGCAAGTAGAAGTAAGTGCCCTTTGTCTCCAGGGTCTTTGCCCCCAGATCACCTTCCCTTTCTGTAGCCACACTGCCTCAGACTATTAGGTAAATGCTCTCTTACTCTTCTAATCCTTTTTGCCGGCAAGCTTTTGGTCATCCATTACATCTGCCCAGGCTGCTTTAATCAAAGCAGCACATTCTTGGTTAGCTCTATTTCCAGGAGATTTCTGTCTTGTTACTTTCTTTCTTTCTTTCTTTCTTTTTTCATCTTCCTTCCCTTTATCCATAAACTTTTATTAGACCTTTGTGAAGCCAATTGAGATAGCAGGGAGTAGACATTATAATTCATTGGAAAGAGAATCAGCTGCATTTTGATGAGCAGGACCCTTTTGCAGAGCATGCGGGGGGGGGGGGCAACCAAAGCTATTGTGCCCCCTCTCTGTGTGCAGGGCTAGAAGGCGCAGGCTAGCACTTGTCTGTTCTCACCTCATGGCTTAGCAGTCCAGTCACATAGGCAGCCTGGCACCGAGTGCTAGCCATATCTCACCCTCGCTATGGCAGGAGGCAATCAATAGATGGATTAATCACACTTTGGGGAGCTCACACCCCAGGAAGGGGAGAAAATGAGGTTTGGAAGAGGACGCTGCAGTCAATGTGTTCTGCCTGGAGTCTGCAGCCTGGTGCACACAATACAGAACCACAGAGAAATCCACTTCCTCCAGAAGGGTGACCTTGACCAGTAGTGCAATGAGACCTTCTAGAAATTGCCATCAGCTTGATTTCAGCTGATGGCCAAGACTTTAAACACACACACATACATACACATGCACATACACACACACACACACACACACACACACACACACACACACACAAGATATTACAAATCCATATAAAAGGAACAATGAGACTTAACTAATCAAACAAGATTGTTTGGAAAAAATTCTCTGTGTGTGCATGTGAATGTGTGTGTGTGTGTGTGTGTGTGTGTGTGTGTGTGTGTGTGTGTGTATCAGCATACACATGTGCTTTTCAATGAGCCTCTAAAATCACTGAAATTTAAAAGACATTGGGAGATTTTTTTGTGGTTGCTGTTTGCTTATTTCACTTATTTATAAACCAAAGCTTTATAATGACAATTTAAAATCAGTGCGGGTTTCAGGAAGCAGGATAACGAAATCCTGGTTATTGACAAAGAGGTCAGAGTGGCTCTGGAGACCTAGATTTACAATAAGAGGAGCTACTTGGTGTTCGAAGAACACTGCATTTTTTAAAAATCAAAATTGAGTCTTCTCTCTACTACCAAGGAGCCAGAAGAGAGCAGCTGAACTTCCTACCACAGCTTGGTCACCGCAGCAATGGATCAGACCTGTCCTGCAAAATTAATGCAAGAACAGACAGACGTCATGCAGACCAAGGCATTTCATTAGCAGACACGGGCTCTACAAATTTAATCACTGTTATTCAGGCACACTTCTAGAAGAAAGCAAGGGAGTTAAGTATCTTCAGATTTGGCTGCCTTCCCTTAACTCGTCGCTTACCCTGGTTACACCACATAAAAAGACATCGTAGAAAGTGATGTCGACTTGGACTTCAAAAATAAATATAAACAAGCCAACGACTAAATTTTTGGAGCAGTGCTATTTGCTCTACCCATACTTTCAAAATGCGCTCTGGGACTCTTGGCCTCCTGACTTCCCTTCCTCTCACTCTGAGTAGAGCCAGCATCATTTACAAAATGCTTTGATTAGCGTTTGATTAAGGAGTTCTGACCTTTTTGGAATTAGTCTCATAATTACAGGGCTGTGGATGGTCCCCAGCCTCTCTGCGGCTCCCCTGGTTCAGGATGACTCTGCAGTTGCCCTGAGTGACAGGCACTGAAGAGCAATGCCCTGCTAATGCTATAATCACCAGGTACCACTTAAGCACAGCTCCTGGACTCTTTGTTCCAGAAGGGAGTGCAAAGGGGAAACTGCCCTGTGAGGCTCTTGCTCCCTTTCCTGTGTCTGCTTTCAGCAGCTTTCTTAATTCAATCACCGCCTCTATCCACACAATAACCAGAAGAGGTTGGGGGAGGAGAGAAGACAGTTTGCGGGGCTAAATCAAAGTCTCCCTTCTCTTTTTCCCTGAAACAGCTCATGTGCTGGAAGCGAGCACCAGCTGGACGAGTTGGCTGAGGGGCCTGGGCTGCAGAAGCAACAGCAGGTGTTCCCTGTAACATGACACGCTTGAGCCAGGCAGCGCCCCCCCCACCTCAAAGTGAAGAAGGACAGAACCTTCCACTGCTTTGTAAGCATGCCTCCCTTTGGCCTCCAGAGTTTTCAAAAGCATAAAGGAAATGAGTCAGAATGTGAGAATTCGCCTGTTTGGTGGGAATCGTCATGTTTTGCTGCACTGTTTTGCCCCACTGGTGAGACACGGTGAAGGAGAGAACCGTAGAGGCGCCAGAGCTTTGAGTCTCTTCCTACAACTGCTGGAAACCCCGCGAGCTGATGGTGCTTACCTCCCTCTTTCTGGAGTGACCTGAGAACTTCTGCCCAAGTTAGCATAAGCCTGGTCCAACAATATCCCAAGTGTGCGAGATGTAAATAGAGCTCCTGCGGGAAACATGTTCTGGATCCAAATAAGTATGGAGAATTCTGGGTCCGATTTATCTAAACAGGTTGCTTCACTGCAGGACTCCTTGGTGTTTTAAATTACTTGATTTACTTAATGATTCTCTAAAAGGAAGGCAAAAAAAATGTGCAGGCCATTGCAAACTTTACTGAATTATAAAACTCTTGGTATGAGATAACACTTGGGAGCGGCAGCCAAGCCCCTGTAGGTCTTCTGTCTTAGGGTTACAGGTGTTCCTTGCCTTCTTGTTTATATTTTGGAATTTGTTATTTTCCTGCACGTGAATGAATGCGTTTTTAAAAGTGTACTGAAAACATTGCATATAGTTGTGCACCCAGTTTTCCAGTTCCAAGAACTCATTTGATTTGCCTTATGTAGAAGAACTCTCACGGCGGAATTGGTACTGGCCTTTTCCTGTGTGTTAGACCTTTAGTCTGCACGTCTTTTACCTCTTCTGCCTTTGTGGAGCTAAAGTCTAAGGGTGATCCCTGGGAAGACCTCGGGTCCCTCGGGGAGAAGAGTGTAGTATACACATGCTGAGTATAAATCTTGGCTCTGCCTCTCAGAAGCTAGAGGGCAGTGGACAAGCCAGTTCGTACCTGCGCCACACTTGTTTTATTGTTTTTTGTTGTTTTTTTGTTTTTTGGTTTTTTGTTTTGTTTTGTTTTGTTTTTTGTTTTTTATGAAATGGGGCTGAGAATATCAAGGCTCGCTGAGTGGATGAAATGAGGCCTCTTCTTCGCAGTGCTAGAAAGCCTTAGGTTAGCAGATGCCGTGGCTTATCCCCAGACAAGCAATGTGCTAGGTAGAATCCACGGCTGATATTTATCACAGTGAATTCAATACTCAGACTCCAGATTTCAAGCTACATTTCATGCAATTCTACCCCCCTCCCCACACAGAAATCAGCAGATGGTGGGCATCCAAAGTAGGAGGCGGCATGGAGAAAATTAAATGAACTGTCCCCTAGGGTCATTCAAGATGTTACTCTTTGCAATTTTATAATTTTTTTTTTAGGTTTCCAATGTGATTTTGTTATTGGGAACATGAAAAAAAAAAGAAAAAATGCAATAAAAAATGCTTTATGAAGAAAGATGTTCGCCCACAATATTACTTATGTTGGTGATAAAGGAGAAACAAAACAATTTTTCAATAATCAAGAAATGCCTAAGTAAATTATGTTAGAGCTGTGTGATAGACTATCATGTAGCAAATGGCTATATTTTCTATTTTAATAAATAGTTTTATGAGGGGTTTTATAAAAAGTAAATGGTTATGATGGAATATTAGTGAAAACTGAGATACAAAATAACAAAGAGTGTGATGACAATTATGTAAAACAAGGGCTAGCAAAAGATCAGATGAAAATAGCCTTAGTTTACTTGGTAGTAGATGTTCTTAACTATAAATTTTCCAAATGTCCACAAATAACTACAAATTGTTTATATTTTTAAAAGATAATTTTACTTAAAAACAAAAGTAAGAACCTGAAAGCATTGCAATCTTCCACACTTATCATTTGTCCTGGATGCCAGGACAAGTGGGTACATGGCTAGTTAAACTTTAGCGATACAATTTTTTTAAAAAAATGCAAGGCTACCTTTGCCAGGTCATGCTAAGGTGTACGCCTGAGAAATTATGTCATGGAACAGACACAACAGATGTGGTATAAAGGCGTACTGGGGGAGGGAAGAGAAGTGGAGACATAGAAAAAGGACAGAGGCAGACATGCAGACAGGGAGAGAGAGAGAGAAGGCAGAGAGAGAGAAGAGAGAGAGAGAGAGAGATCATCTGCTAGGTCCCTGAGAGCAGGCCAGTAGAATCACCTGTACACTAACACTTGGGCCACCAAACAACTCAGTCCCCAACGTTACCATCGGCTGGAGCTAAGGACTGAGGTAGAGCCAGAGGGCTTGAGGCCAGCCATGCAGAGAAGTCTGAGGAGGACTTCCACATACAGTGTGTGTAATGTGTGTGTGTGCGTGTGTGCACATGTACACACGTATGTGCAGAGTCCACAGGTTAGTGTTGCATGTCTTCTGTACCTATTCTATACCTTATTTATGGAGACAGGGCCCTTTCACAGAACCTGGAGCACAACATATTAAAAGATTGGCCAGCTAGTAAGCCTCAGAGCTCCTCCTGTCTCTAAGACCCATCTGTGTGGCTTTCAGTCACAGGCTGCTGCACCCAAGTTTTGGCATAGGTACTGGGGATCGAATCTCTGGTCCTCACATTTACAAGGCAAGTAACCCACAGGTTGAGAACCACTGGTACAAACCTTCTGCATCCACGCACCTTTTCTTAAAAACTCACTGCCTATTATGGGGTGCTAATTCACACACTACAGTTATCCCCTTGCCTCTGAGCTCCCGTGGCCCTCTTCTTCTCCACCCCTATTTCTTATGTTGTCTACTATCATCTATCTTGTCTTTCTAGTTTCTTCTCTAACTTTTGAGGAGTGAGCAATCTTTCTTTGAATCCTTGCCCCAAGCCCTGCCTTGGCAATTCCGAGAGTCTTGTGTGTTACCAGGACTATAACCTACTTTTGATGACACGCAAATGTTAAAAAAAAAAAAAAAAAGTGAATTATAAACAATTAGACAGCTCTAAGTACATGGACTAGGTCAAATGCCAATGCCATTTAAGAAAAACTTTTATGACATCACTCATTTCTGAGTAATATCAGACTCCTGAAACTTGACATCAACCCATTTCAATTCCTCTCGTGGCAACGGGGAAAAAAAAAATGCACATTTCCCCCTTACCCTAGCCTCACCCCATCACGGGCTAGAGAAAAGGAAGACATGGCTGCAGCCTCACAGTAAAAGACAGGGGTTCGGACTTTGCTTCTACCACTGACCTTAACTTCACTAGAGGCAAGATCTCTGAGACCGAAGCTGGCCCGTGTGAAACAGAGACCAGAGCTGCTGCCTTGGGCACCTCGTGAGGTCATACGGTTCGAAGGAAACAACATCAGAAGAACATTTAAGTCATAACTTCGCTCAGATCCCTCCAGTTGCGCTGGCCTGGATGCCATCTGGCCTTCTAGTGGGGAGCATCTACAGCAGCTCCTGGCAGAGGCTGACCGCCTGCACCTGCTCTCTGAACTGCGCGCTGGTTTCTCTTTCGCTCGACAGCTTGTCCCAGTCTCTTTACCGTTCTTCCCTTGGTCTCCAGTCATCTTCTCCTTGGGTTAGATCTCTCTGTAAGTCTGAAAATTTCCATCTTTGAACCTAAGCCATCATCTGGCACATCTCCAGCCATTAGGCAAGGAGACAGATGGACCCCGTAAAGGGGTAAGCAAGAAACATTTTTACCAAATCCGCTCTCTTTATCTAAGAGACAGTTCCCTCATTAGATAACTTTTTTTTTTCAAGTTTCCCACTTATAATTAGTGAATGTTTTATTGGTGGAACTTTTCTCAAGATCTTATTCACTTAAAAACTTTGTCTTCTGTTCTTTCCTTCGTTCACTCAAGTAGATATTGCTTTAAAAAAAAAAAAAAAAAAAGGAAATGCCTTAATATGTGCCTGACATTGTGTTCCAGCCATTGGGAATAAAAAAGAAATGCTTGGTTGATATGAGAGCAGTCTGAGCTGGATCCTGAAAAATAAATAGCTTTGGCATCTCCTCTGCTCTATTCAATATGATTCTATTACATTTAAATGCTAAGCCACAGCCTGTGGAATTCTGATTCACCGGGGGACTAATGTTGCTGATAGCCACACAGATAGCCTAGTCGGATGTTACATTCTGAGCAATAGCAGAGCAGAACCCTCTCCACCTTCAATTCCTCCAAATGCCCATAAATACAGCTTTCTGAGCAGGGAAACATCCACAAAAGGAGAGATATTCTGTAAATGCATACGCACAGGATGAGGGATTAAAGTAGCTAGTGTGTATTTTATGAAAACTGCTAATCTCAGTGTTAAATTTTGGCTAAATGTTTCTCACTTCTTTTGTTTTGTTTTTAAGGCTTGGTGTCCACAGATTTATTCCATTCTTATGTCCTGAGAATATTGTAGTTGGCTAACGGCCTTTTGCGAGCTTTTATTCTATTATTTTACTGCCTTTCCCCCACCTGCATTTTCTTCTACTTTCTTCCCTTCACCCTACCAGCCCTTAAATGTTCCTGATGTATGTCCTACAGGTGTAATTTTTCTTTTTCGCAAAATCTCAACGTTGTCTTCTATGCATATGCATTCTCATTTATAAAATGAAATTTAATTCTGTTCCAAGTCATTTCTTACTGAAGACTGTGTTTGACTATCAATACAGATTGATATAGGTATACATATATGTACACACATGGATTAGGGAGGGTCCAGAGCATGCATCAGCATTTGATTTCTGTGTTCTACTACTAAGGGCCCCCTAAGTGATCACCAGTGCCTCACAGTGCAGACAACGCATCTGTGAGCATTTCTGCACAGTTCCTTTGTGCATCCTTGTGAAGTCTGACCGAGGAGATGAGATTCTCCTCTTCTTCCCTAGAAGGTGCTTTTGTAGCAAGAGGGATCAGAGGCCCTGGAGTTCGCAGAGACTCCAGCTTAGGATGCACACAGGTTTCCATGGAGGCTTAGAGGTCATGATTTGGATGCGGTCTTGAGGCCCCTGGGGCTCATAGAGACAAGACCAGAGTGGCTTCCTGTCATCAAGATGGGGTGCCTAGTCAAGACATGAAGATCAATTTTCTCCCTTCTCATCAGGGAGCCTGAGATTATGAACTTTTCTAGGGAGTGGGGGAGGCAATGCCTTATGGATGCTGTGTTTAAGCTTGTGCTAATGTACACGCAGGCTCATGCTGCCCCGTGAGCCAGATAGACTTACCAGTAATCTAACAAGGACACCAGAACCATTTCACAAGCCATCATCTCGTCCATCTATCATTGTTCCTGTGTGGAGAGGCGACTAGAGGACCAGATCCGAAAGCTCTTCCACTTCCCTTCAAGGCTTCATGGCTCTGTGTTGGTGCACCTCATCCCCATGCCAAGAAACACCGGTGCTGTCTCAACACCAGTGCCCAAGAAGCTGCTGCCTCTGGCTAGCACTGTTGATAATGATGCTTCTGCAAGGGACTGCATTGCCATTCTGGACAACTTTTTCAAGGCTACCTCTGAGGCCGACTCCAAGACCTACTAGTACCTGGCCCCGCCATCTGCAAGGAGACAGTGTTCACCAAGTCACTTTTTCAAGAATTCACCAATGAGCTTGTAAAACCCACACCAAAGTCTATATACCAAGGACCTGGGCTCCAGCTCTGGCTACACACAGGGTTTTATTAAAGAAAAATAGATTAAGACTAAATTTGTGTCACTAGACTGTAAGATAGGCATAGTTTAAAGCACCAGACACCTTCAGACTGCTGTGTAGAGTACCTGGACTAGCTCCTAGATCCCAGCCACGCATCTTTGTACTGTACCCTCACCAGCACTTGCCAGTTTTCTCATGTTCAACCCTTATACTTCTGGCTGTCATGAAGCAATGCATCTTCACTACTTTAAAGTTCTCTAATTGTTAGAGTTATTTAATCATCTTTATGTTTATGAGAATAAGTATCTTCTGTCTGTTTTTAAGTTTGCTTGCTTGCTTCATGCCTGTATTCTGATAAAATTTACTTTCAAAGTTTCAATGGAATTGAGAATACTACTTCTTTTAATGGAATTTTCTAGTTTGTTGTTATTGGTTTTATATATATATGTATATATATATAAAACACTTTTGCATGGTAATTTTGCCTGTCAGCTTTATTGAACTCTGAAAATTTTCAGTGATTTGATTCAGTTAGATTGGATTCAAAACTGATTTAATTTTCAATAGAGAAAATCACACTATCAACACAACATCAGAATTTTGCCTCATTTTTTAAAACTTCCTTTTTGTCTTGTTTTGTTTATCCATTTTGGTTAACATGATGTTTATTCAAAATTTTAGGCAAGCGGCTTTTTATAAAAATCAAATTAAGGATGTGTTCTTTTAGTTCTTATTCACTGGAGAGTGATATTGTGAATTAGAGTCATACATTTTTACATATATACATTTTATACACACAAATATGTGAGCAATCCAGACTTACTTCTCTGCCCTGAATTGATGCCATGATCCGCTGTTATTCACCCTATTGAACTCTACACAGTTGGTTTTTCCAATGCTCCTCAGATAATGCTTTTTCTCTTTAGCCCATCAATGAGGTGACCTTTTTCTTATTTTTTTTTTTTTTTTTTTTTTTTTTTTTAGGATAAGATCTTTCCACATAGCCCTGGGTGTCCTGAAACTCACTGTGCAGACCAGGCTGGCCTCAAACACACAGAGATCACCTGCCTCTCCCTCCAGAGTGCTGGGATTAAAGGTGTGCATCACCATGCCTGGCAGAGTGAGGTAAACTTCTGATGGTAAACTTTCCTTTGATTCCTGGAACAAATGCTTCTTGATTATAGTGTATTTCAGAGATTTGATTAACTATTTCACTGTTTTGTATCTACTTTATATGTGGAATTGTCCTGGTTGTTTTATTTTGTTGTGCTGTTCTTATGCAATTTTCACATTTAGATAGTTACTCTAGATCTAAAAAGTTGTTTAGATGGTTTATTTGCTTCCTGAAACAACATGTATTTCCTGAAACTTCAGTAATTCTCACCTGTAAAAACATGAGGTACAGTCTTAAGGCAACATAAATCATGAGTTAGCAACAGAGTCTCCTTACTATGTTTTATGCCATCACACACACACACACACACACACACACACACACACACACACACACACACACTTCAGACAGATGTCCTTGCCAGCTTGCAGTTGTGTGAGTAAAACATGATTCACATTCCTATGTTCTTCTGGGAGGATTCCAGTGACTGGGTCCATGAAGACTACATATTAATCCTAAAAATTCAAGACACCTTGCTCTTTGCTCCACATAAAGAGTTAGAGTTATTGAAATTGTTTTTCTGCATTTGCTGCATAATCTATCTGAGACTCAAAAACAAAAGAAGACACACTGGATGGAGTCTGTTTTGCCTGAGAACAGCAAGTCTCAAACTGTAGCATATAGCTTCACTCATATTCCTCATTAAAAGTGAGATTCTTGGCCCTAACCCCAGAAAAATCTAATACGGTATTTTTTTTCTGAGCTAGGATCAGAACACTCTGATAGAGATGACTTATGAACCATGCGTTGAGTTACATGGTCCTAGATTCCCTGACATGTAACAATATTTGCCAACAAATATTCTAGAAGGAAAGAGAATAAATCCTGGACTAGTTTGAATGTTTGAAAGGTTATAAGATTAGGGTCTCTACAAACAAGAATGGAGATTTAAACAGTGTATTTTTTTACAGGTACAGTAATGGGCTCCATCCCTTCACAGCTGCAAGATCATAGCACTTCATTTGACCCTTAGGACACAACCCCTATGACGTCTCCTGTGACAGAGCCATTAATTATGTTATAGCAGACAGTGAAAATGACTTGAAGGATTATACATTTTGCTTCAATTGTTTGCTACTTTCTGTTCTATAATTCTTCCAAACCAACCTAAATTGTGATAGCACAAGTATACCAAAGAATTAGGCAAAGGCTAGGTTTGAAATCATATCTTTAAACCATTAATCAGCTTGAGTTTTTCCAGGTTACACCTTCACTTTTTCTCTAGCCCGTGTTCCTATTTTTAGAGAGAAGATGCAGCAAACAGTTCCCAGTGGTTGCTCACTCAGGCTTTAACGGCAAGAGCGGCTGAGTTAGATCCTGCACATCTGTAATTCCCAACACTCCAGAGGCTGCAGTGGGACCACCTGAGAGAGGCCAGCCTGATTTATGGACCAAGACCCTGCCTTAAAGAAAAAAAAGTGGGAGAAATGGCTTTCATATTTAACATTCAAGTCCCAATATCATCCTGCCTCCACTTGGAACAAGTAAGCTCTGTAGTCTTCTCTAGCCAAAAACAACAACAACAAAACAAACAGAAGACAACACACACACACACACACACACACACACACACACACACAATTTTCATCATTTTGTTTCTGTGGCTGTGATAAAAAATACTCTGACAAAAACCGCTTAAGGGAGAAAGGTTTTGTTTGGTTTACAGTCACAGGGTACAGCCCATCGTGGTTGGGGAAGTCAAAATGGCAGAAACTCAAAAGGAGCTAGAGCAGGGAGTAAAGCATTCATACTAGTGAGCATTTCACTTTCCCCATACTTTAACATTCTGGGATGCCATGACCAGCAGTTGATGCCAGGAACAGTAGGTAGGTATCCCAGCTTCAGTTAAGGCAATCGAGAAGCATCCCTCACAAGCGTGCCCAATGGGTTGCCTGCTAGTTGATTCCAGACCCAGCCAAACCTGACACCCATGTTCTACCTTCCAACCACACTTACCCTTTCGAAACATGAGGTCTTCACTCAGTAGAGATCTTCTTGGGGGCCAGTCTCCTTTCTTTGACTCCCTAGAGTGAATTCCACCTATCCTTTAAATTCATGTCCAGAACATCATATCCTGGCTTGAACTTTCTGCCTTGGACTGATACCCATCAGTATGGCTTCCTTATAACATGTAATTCTCATGACTTGTATCTCAACACTGAACCACAAATTACAATAGTTTAGGCTACTCCAGTTCAGGGTTCAAATTATCCACAAATTCCTAAAAATATGCTAAGCATAAAACACACCCAATAGATTTCTGAGTTCAAGTCACTCTTACCCATTCAGCCAGTCTCTCGCGTAATCCCAGCCGACGGGCCGAAATGTGTTCAACATGAGCAAACCCAGCTTTTAAGTCTCACATACTTTCCATGGTTCTGAAACCCATTTCACCTCCAACTTAGCACCATCCCAGCTTCCATATCCTCCTGACTCTATTTTCGGGTTTTCTCCAATCCTTGTCTAATGACCAGATGAAAGCAGACTACAAACGGGTAACATTTTCCACAAACTTCCCTTTTAATCTAATGTTGAAGTTTCCGCTAACATTTCAGAGTTTTCAAAATGTCTCAGTCCAAATCCCGCTGGCTTCCGGGGACTAATTTCCCCCTTATTGCCCGGAGACCATCTGTTTTGTATTTTGTGTTCGGGACTTTTATCTATAAGTGCAGCTCACCCACAAAATAATTACTGTGGCCACTCTCCCGGTGCATGTTCTCGCTTCTGAACCTTTCCTTCCATGACATTGCCCAAGAGTTTTTGACCTCCCAGAAACCCCTTTTTGCAATCATTACTTCATCTGAGAAGAATGGCGTCTGGATTAGGGAAGGGGGCTTAAGTTAACAATCCTGGGTCGGCATCTCCTCCGGCCAGCTCCAGCCAGTCACGTCAGAACCTCAGCATGCTGAAGCAGAGAGAGGGGACTCGAGTCAGCTGACTCTAGCCCCTTCATGTCACGGCCACTTCTCAAATTTTGTGTGAAGTTTACTTATAGATTGCCAATTTGGAAATACCAAGATCTGTGTGGGAATGGATTCAAATAAAGTTAAATTAATTAAGTTTTGTAAAGAACTCTATTCGGTTTATCTTTGATAGCAGATGAAAGAAGGTTTAAAAAAAAAAAAAAAAAAACCTAAATCCAGAGTGTTAATATCAATTACATTCTGGGATCACAAACAATAATGACAAGAAGAGATGAATAGAGTAATAGCTCCCTTGTGCAGTTTAAATTTCTTGATCACACACTTGCAGTCCAAACAGAGCAAAAGCAACATCGCCATACTTCCTTAAAACCGTGGAGACATCAGAGGCTTCTGATTTACATGGTGTGAATTGTACCCCAAGCAGCTATCAATATAGCCTCTTGTGGAAAGGAATGGCTTTAGTCCTAAGGCAAAACTCTCCCTCTCCTGTGTGAGGCATCTCAACAGGCATGTATGTGAAAAAGACATACAAGTGGCCAAAGCTCACATAAGCAGATGGCCAGCATCATTGTCACTAAAGAAAGGCAACTCGAAAGCACATGTGGGTATCCTTTTATATCTGCTAAGATGACTATTAAATTTTAAAAGGGTAACAACTATGTGTACTGGCTGGAACAGTGGCGAGGAGGTAAAACAGTGTACCTGTTAGAGGACACAGTCCTCAAATAGTTAAGCATGGAGTTACCAGATGGCCCGGCAATTTCCCTCCTACATATATACTCGGGGGAACTGGAAGCACGCACTCATGCAAAATCTTGTCTGCAAATGTTCGTAGCACTGTTATTCATAATAGCCAAAAAAAAAAAAAAAATAGGAGCAACTCAAATGCTGTCAACTGATGAATAGAAAATAAAATGTGGTAAAACCACACAATGATATATCATTCATCCACAGGAAAGCAATAAAGTCATGATACATGATACAGCACAGATAAACCATTAACTCGTTATTGTCATTAATGTGAGTGTCTAGAACAGGAAGAGCCCGTGCACACAGGAAGTAGGCTCCCAGCTGGAAGGGGCTGCAGGTACAAAAGCAAGGAATGACTGCCAGCGGGAAAGAGGTTTCAAAGGAAAATGATTTTTAAAAATGATCTGGTGTTAGTGGTGAGGGGTACACAACTAGCACACAGTATCATTTAAAATGTATGGCGTGTGGATTATAATACAAAGAACCATTAAAAAGATTCTTCTATTCCAGCTGATAAATCCAGTTCCTTCCCAAATGGAGAGGTAACCACAACTCTCTGTGTTATTTTTACAGAGTCACTGGGTCCTCTGGATTCCTTGAGTGGGTTTTCTTCTGTGGGCTGTACCTTCTATCAAATAGCCCCAGTATAGATATCCATCACCCTGTAGTGTATATTCAAATAATTTCTGACTGGACTCCATTCCCACCCTGGAACTCACTCTGTAGACCAGGCTGGCCTGGAACTCAGAGATCTACCTGTCTCTGTCTCCTAGGTGATGGGATTACAGGAATGTGCTTCCACCACCTGGCAAAGTTAACAGTTCTTAAAGATTGCTTTGGAAAACAATCCTTTGGTTGTTTTTCCCTGCTCAAGGCCAGATAACCAGCATTTTTGGGTTTTGTTTGTTTGTTCTGCTATTGCTGCTGTTGTTTGGCTTTCATCGTTGTAATTGTTGAAGCACTCAGCACTGAGCCAATCCGTAGCTCTTCCCAGGTCTAGGTCCAGGGGAGAGCGGAAATGGAAATGCTCATGCCGTGTGTCTAAACATTGAGAAAGTTGTAAGCCCAGCTAACGAATGTCTTAGCCTCCTACCCTGACAAACACTTGGAGAAAACACGTTGCGCATTCCCTGGGCCCGGATCTTGCTCATTTCTCCCTTGCTTGTGCGTAGCGCTGAAGGGCTCCTGGAGGGACAGTGCTTCACCCTGAAGCTAGAAAGAATCTCTTCAGCTTAGATTGTGAATGTTCTGAATCATCTTTGTGTTTGTCGACAGATGCTGAAAGTAAAAAAGAAGAAGAGGAAGAAGAAGAAGAAGAAGAAGAAGAAGAAGAAGAAGAAGAAGAAGAAGAAGAAGAAGAAGAAGAAGATAGGAAACAAAAAAAGAAAGAAAAAAAAGAAAAGAAATAGAAACTTTCATCTTTGTTTCAAGTGTTGGTGACAGTTTGGGAACAACCACATGAACCAGCCTTCTATAGGTGCTGCCAGCATCTCTCCAAGGCTTGGTTGAACTGGAGACAGCCCATGTTCAGTATCTGCCACAGAAACGGGCCTAGCCCCTAACTACACCATTTCTTTTTAAGGAACCAGTAAAACGAAGGAGAATAATACCAGAAAAGTTCCTGCGAGCCAAACAGAACAACTCAAATCTCTGAGCCACCACATTAAAATATAAGGGGCGGGGGAGGAAAGCGTGAAATTAACATTAATGATATATTTTATGGAACACAATATAAGAAAATATCCTTTTGCCATACGAACCAATATGAGATTTTTATATGAGATGCGCTACATTGTTTTTTCAATATATATAATGCTTTCATATACTGTTTAATACATATATGTAGATTTTACATATACAACATGTCTCGGTTTGGACTGTCCATGTTTCACTTGCTCAGTGGCTACGTGTATCTGGTGCCTTCACAGTATCGTCCAGTGGCAGGCAATGAGCAGGAGGCATTAGCAGAGGACTATAACCAAGTGTGATGTCTCAAAGTGTGGTCAGCAGACTGCCTGTATCCAAACCAGTAGGGAGCCTTCTGATACAGATTCCCAGGTCCCCCATCCAAAGGGTGGTCTGGCAGCCCAGAGAGGAAATCCCAGGGGCTGGTGGGTCAGTAGAAGACAGAAGGCCCAGTTGGTTCCAAAGTGGATCTTCTTAAAGCCACAGTGTAGGTAGTTTTGTTCTGCTTTGTAATAATGTCTTTGCGACCTGGATAATTTGATCAACTCAGAATAAACCACGAGTTGATTGTTGCTATGGTATTAAAAACACAGCTGCTGCCAGACAGTAATTAGCAGTAAACTGCTTCACCTGTGCAGTAGGAAGCAAATCGCGGTAACTCTTCCTCCTGGCACCACGTCTCCATCAGAAGGGAGCGGTGGCACTAATCTATGTCACTCTGCTCCCTCAGGGGACAAACTCTCCGTAAACAGGAGTTGAGAGCTTTGCCTTCCTCTCCTGGGTCCTGGACTGGCCACTGTGGTTTCCAAAGCCAGGCTATCGTTTCATTTGGATGCAACATGGACAGGGTGGCATTTTTGTTGCTGTGTCTAGATTTGTGGATCTATTTCTCCAACTGGATGTTTTTTGGCTTTGCACAACATACCAGAAGGAAGGGAGTTGGAGTGGCTGTGAGCGCGTGTGTACCACAAACCGCCCAGGCTGACTTCCCAAATTCAGTTTGCCCTGAATCTGCCACACACACACACACATCCCTGCCGGTAGCGTGAGGCTGGATTTTCAAACACTTTGATACAGTTCTTTCTCCAAGGACAGAAGGTTCTGGAAGCTCCTTTAGTCTGTGGTATTTTGAACTTTGCTAACTCTAAGAGCTCTGAGATCCTCACAGTTTTCTGGTATCAAGAGAAAATGTCTTTCTTGGGGCTTTAAAAGTCTTCACGTAGACAACTAATTCTCCTGGGGAGGTGTGGTGAGTGATTTTTAAACACTTGATGTTCTGAGGGGAAAGCATCTGTGGGGGTTGAGTTTCAACAGAGGGAGAAGAGGCGCGAGGCATTCAGCCAGAGATGTTGGCCTGATCCCTTCTTCTTTCTTCCTCTTTCCCCTCCTCCTTTTCCTTGCACTCCCCCTACTTCCTGTTGTTAAGTATCTTCACGTCAGTTTCCCCACAGTTCCCCACCCCCTACCCCAATAAGGTCACAGGAACTCTAGTCTCCAAAAAACAATTCTATGATACTAATTACATGTCTGGAAAATGACACCCTCGCCTGCAGGTGGTACCCTTTAACAGCTACCACTATTACTGTTATTATTGTCATTGTTATATTAGCACATGGGATGGAGCCTTAGCTTTCAAGGACTGAATTATCTTCCTTTGGTTTTTTAATGCCATGCGGCCTTTGTGTGTGTTTGTTTGCTTTTCCATCAGGCATTTTCTTGTCCCTTTATGCATCTTTTTTATCCCCCCTTGCATCCAGAGTTACATGGAACAAGAAAGAATTCTTAGATATGTTAAGGAAAATGTTAAGAAAACAAAATAATGCCTTCTATCTAAGCAAAGTTAAATGGCAGAAATATTAATGAAAGGTATGACATTTTAATAACTTTCATGCCAGTATTTGAGATCCTATTATGTACAAGGCATTCCTCTGGGAATACACAGGCTGGGAAAACATTTCTGTCCCAAACAATAAATGAATATGAGCAAAAAGTATGTCTACAGTGATGACTGCAACAGGCGGTGAAGCCGACAGACAAAGGACCAGCAGGGGACTGGAAGGTTAATTAAGACAGCCAGGTAGATTTCACTGAGAGAGTGACCTTCAGGCAAAGACCCAGAAAAGCAAGATAAACATACTTAGGGACCATCCTTGCCAAAGACAGGAAAGCGGATGTCACTGCTCAGGGATAAGAGTTACCTGTCTGGAACTCTGTGGACTTGAATCCCCCAGTGGATTCTTCCAGAAAGGAAGGAAATGGCCCTGGGACGTGAGCTTCTGCTGAACTGACAGCGTGTGGGGGGTGTTATTAACCCTACTGCTCTATCTTTGCTGAGTAAAGGAGACGATGAGTAGACCAGTCTTAATAGTTCATTGATACTAGGATGAGGTCCCCAAATAGACGCCTTCAAGCAGAGCAGGAAAAATGAGGATGCTAACAGAACTTGCCGTTTATCCTGCAGTGGGCGGTTAAAAGGTTACCTGAAGGGCCCTGGGCTTCAGCAGCTTGCGAATACATATCAGATCGCATTAACCTGAGAGCTCTGGGTTCTATGAGTCCTTGCCCTCACCAACTTACAGAGAATTACCAACTCACTTCCATGTCTCCTCATCCGTGTCCTCTCAGTCGAGGCAGGGGCTCGGAAGGTGTCACCTGTGCACTCGGGCATCACCTGCCACAAGCTTCTCTGCAGCAACCCTGGCTGGCTGCCTCTCTTCCCGAACCTTCTACTCTGCCTGGTCAGCTGTTGGTCAGTCTGCTGCTTCTACCCTCTGCTACTGGAGACCTGAGAGGATGGTAGCTGAGTATTGTCTCCTATTCAGCTTCAAATTCACACAGTTTAGTCTAGCACAAGGGGAGACGGACCTCAGAGCTTTCCCTTCTGGGTAGTCCTCAGAAGGTTATCTGCTCCCAGAGGTCTGAGTGGGTGGTACTGTTCCTCTTGAACACAAGTACCCTCTTCCACTGAGGACGCTTAGGGGTGACTGGAACACAAGGGATTCACGCAGCAGCCACAAGCTGTGCTGTTCCGAAATGGGCCGTCAGGTCCACTACAGCTTCTAAGGGCCCCTCACATGTCCCTCCATGGCCCGTTCTTAGCTCACACTGGGTTCGCTCAGCTTGCCACGCCCACCTTTTCCTCCCAGTCTGTCAGACTTAGCTCTGTTATGAAACTTCTCCAGCTGCTTTGCTTTAGAGCCCTTTACCACCCAAGTGAGAAGGGCTGACATTCCACACCCATTGAAGGCCAATTTTTTTTTATCCTTATTTTTGTGTCTTTGGTATTGCGTGTTTTTTTTTTTTTTAAATCCATCAATGTGGAATGTAGAATTTCATGTGGAAATGTGTTTTAGTTCTTTTTTTTTTTTTTTTTTTTTTCCCTTTCCCATTTTTCGGGGCTACATCACATTACCTTACGATTCATAGCCAGTGATTTCTGCAATGTGCTAAGATTTTTTCCCTCCGAGATGGAGATCATGTTGAACGGTTCTCTGCATGTCAGTCTTGCTCACCCCCTCGCTTGCTTTTGGGTCCGTGAGGGTCATTCTTTATTTGGCTCAATCCTTACAATGACTTCAAGGCGGTTATTCATCATTCCTATTTTATATGTGAGGAAAGTGATTCAAGCAAGTACAGTTGACGGCCCCAGCTCACAGAGTGAGTGGTTAGTAGGTAGAGATAAGAAGTAACCCCTTCTTGATTTTGTGTCTTCAAAAGCCCAGTACTTTCCCTTCTCCATCCTGAACTTTACACATAAAAATGGTGGTGCAAAGAGACACACATCAAAGCTGGCAGAGAGCGGTCATCACTGACTTTGAAAGTGCCTTCCAGTTAGGCTGCAGACCCTGAGATGTGTGCGATGCCCTCTCATCATCTGTCTCTTCTTGCTGGGGTTGCCTGTCCTTCAGGCATCATGGCCAGAGACTCGTTGCCCAAAACAATGCCAACAAGCTTGCCCGTGTCATCTCTTAGGATTACTTCTAGCTTCGATTCTTCTGTTCAGATCGTCAATTCGTTTTAAGTTGATTTTTCATGTTTTCTGAGGTAAAGTCCACGTCTCCTTTTTAGACATGTGTTTGGGACCTTGTCTAAGAAGAACTAAATGTGTGGATTCCTCTCTGGGCTCTCCATTCTGTCCCATTTCTCTGTATGTATGTTGGGTTTGTTCTGCTTTTAAAAACATTTTCATGCATGTGTATAATATAGTTTAATCGTCTTTGTCCACTCCTATTCATGTATATAATGTACTTTAATCACGGCCATCCTTTCCCTTGGCCTCCCACACTTTCCTGCGTGTAGGCCTCCTCTTTCCAAATATCCTTCTTCAACTTTCTCGTCTTTTCTTTTTGAGAATCTAGATTGCACAGGAGAGAAAAACATGCACTGATCTTTGACCACAGCTTTGCGATGAATATGTTTTCTGTAACGGGACTTTCTTTGGATCGCCAGTGTATGGAATAATGATACAGACAGTCATTATTTATTATAGCCCGGGCCTTGTCTGGCTATTTCCCAACTAGCTCATAGAAGTTAATTAACCCCGATTATTCTAGTCCACATTTGCCATGTGGCCCGTTACCTCTCACTGACTCGGTGTCAGCTGGTGAACTCTGTGCCTCTCAGTACTTCCCACAGCTCCCGTCTTTGCTGCCTTTCCTCTCCTGCTTTGCTATAAGCTATCAGCTCTTTTTAAAACCAATCAGGAGGTGAGGGAAGTGAGTTTACAAAACATTAAGACCGGTGCACAATACCAAAGTCCGGTCTGTACTCAACTCCCCGCCAGTACAGAAATCAGCAATGGAGCAATGGAAAGACAACCTTCACACAGTGCACAAAATGATTGTCCCAGCAGTTCGCTAATCAGATATCGTGATGTTTCTTTATTCTTTTTCCTCAAGATTGATTTGATAATGTGGCATCTTTTGTGGTTCCATATGGATTTTGACTGGTCTGTTGTTGGTGGTGGTGGTGTTTGGTTGTTTATGTGAAAAATGCCACTAGAACTGTAATTAGAACAGCATTGGATCTATAGATAATTTTGGATGCTGTGAACATTTTAACAATATTAATTGTACTATCCGCGTGCACGTGACATAGTTTTCATTTATTCGAGTTTTCCTCACTTTCTCTCATAGTCAGTGTCCAATGGTTTCAATAAGCGAATGTTTTACCTCCTTGTTTAAATCTATCCCTAGAAGTTTTTTATGCCAATGTATCAAATGGGGGTTGTTTTGTTTTCTTCTGGTATATTTCATTGTTATCATTTATAAGTACTACTGGATTTTATGTTAATTTAAATTGGATCTAAATAAAAAGTTTCTGAATGACAAGGAAAACAACCAACAGCATGGAGAGCAAGCCTGTGCGCTAGGAGACAATATTTGCAAACCACCAACATGACAAAGTGCTGAAAGCCAAAATGTCCAAAGAACACAGACAGGACAATAGCAAGGAAGCAGGTGACCTGTTTTACAATGTGTAAAAGACTTGAGTAGACCTTTCCCAGAAGACCTACAGGGGGGCCCCAGGTGTATGAAGGCACGCATGCTTGGCAAGTCACTAGGCAGATGCAGATGCAGGCCACAGTGAGCCACCACCTACGCCAGTTCAGAGGCTCTTATCAAAACGGGAGCCAGAGACAATGGCACCCTCGTGCACTGTCGGTGGGAGTGAAAGTTAGTACAGCCATTATGGAAAGCAGTGTAGAGGCTTCTCAAAAATAAATAAATAAAAAAATAAATAAATAAATAAATTAAAAACCTGAAACTACAACCGCTTATGACCCAAACATAATGGGTCATTGTCGCGCGCACCTTTCGCCGATAAAGGAGACGCGGCAACTCAGGATTCTTCTGACAGCATTTTATTGTACAGCTCTTTGTAGACTGATGGAGAAGGACCCTCTCCCCGTAAAATCCCTGGCTTATATAGGAAATATCAAGGCGTAGAGGGACGTGTCCTCCCGTCATTGGTGCTCTAGAGAATACCTAATTAGCATACTGCCCGCGTAAGCGGGTTATGTAAGGGTGACGTGTTTGTGCATGCGCACTGGCCATAAGGGCCTCCGTGAAGAACCAGGAAACGGGAAGTCAGCGCCATCTTGTAATGGCGGACCGGCTCCCGACATCTCCCCCTTAAATTTCAAATTAAAATGCCAAACGAATGCCATGAAATTACCGATCCAGCCCTCCACTTCCTCAGCAGAGAGCGATCAAGGAAGGCACATGGTCGGAGACCCTGTACACCTGAAGCCCCGTGCAATGGGAACTCGAGCCCTGGGAGGTGCACAGGTCTATCCTGTAGCATCCTGGTGCAATGGGAACCTGTGCCCGTCAGGAATGCTAGAACCAAGATAGTGTCTCAGTGTTTGAGCATGTTAAGCCAAATTTGGGGAGATGCCCCTTGTTTTACAGCAAGCATAGCCTGCGCAAGCACAACTCTGTCACGTTGTTGTTGTTTTTTAAATTTGCAGAGCAACCAAAGACAGAAAACTAGTCCCGCCGCCAACATAAGGCCAAATGACCCCATCCCCACCAGGGTGGGTTCCTGTGTGGCCAGCCAGGCTCTGCGGGAGCCCATATCAACCAGCACTGCCTCCAGCTGGAAGTGCGTGCCCAGCACCGCACAAATGTGGAACAGCTGGTGGCTATGTTCAATATAGTCGAAGCGCCCAGGTGCCAGGTGCTCTCGTCCTTCTTCACTATCTTGGTCAGCCGCACCGGCACCCAAATTGGATTTTCTTGGTCCTGTGGAAAAACACAAACAGCTCCCCTGGATCTTATTAATATTGGATCCGGGCCTTTCCATTTGTTATCAATTACATCTTTCCATTGGAATCAAGGAGCTAGCTGTCTTAGGTCTCGTTGTCCTCCTTTTATTTTCTACCAACATCACCTTCTCCTCTAGAGGAGGTGCTGATGGTCTACACCTAGGGGCGAATGACGGATCAACCCCATATCTCTCTGACTCATATTTAGCAGCCTCCTCATCCAGTTCTATTCGTTCTTCAGGATCTAACAACTCGTCCTCCTCTGAGGCAGATCCCAAGTCCCCGTCCTCTGAAGACGTCTCCTCAGAGGCGGAAGATTCTACTTTAAGATTTTTAAATTCATCTAAGACGGGATACAGCCCACTGGCTTTCTCTTTCTCTCCCTTCTTCAGTTTCCCTTTTAATTCGGATCCTTTTGATTGAGGTTTCTTCCTTTTCTTTAAACCTCTTTCCTTTTCTGCTTCTGATAGACTATCTTGATGGTCGGCCAAAGCTCTTTGTCCCTTGCTAACTGTCTCTCTGTATCTTTCATCTTTTATAAGACAAAGGCAACACAGCAAGAGCGGACCGTACCACACAAAAGAAATCATACCTTGCAGAAAAGTGCCTAGGCTTCTCACGCCGTCAGTTCTGAATCCTCTTCCGACGAGCAGTCGGGGGTCCTTCAAGTCGTTCCTTCGCCCAGGGGTCGGCAGTTCCCGGGTTTCGGCACCACTTGTCGCGTGCACCTTTCGCCGATAAAGGAGACGCGGCAACTCAGGATTCTTCTGACAGCGATTTTATTGTACAGCTCTCTGCAGACTGATGGAGAAGGACACTCTCCCCGTAAAATCCCCGGCTTATATAGGGAATAATGAGGCGTAGAGGGACGTGTCCTCCCGTCATTGGTGCTCTAGAGAATACCTAATTAGCATACTGCCCGCGTAAGCGGGTTATGTAAGGGTGACGTGTTTGTGCATGCGCACTGGCCATAAGGGCCTCCGTGAAGAACCAGGAAACGGTCATAATGGAAAATGGAAATGGAAGCAATACATCGAAGAGACCTCCGCACTTCGAAGCTCACTGCAGAACAATAAGCAAGATAAAGAAGCAACCTAAGCAGACACTGACAAACGAAGGATAAAGAAAATCACACACACACACACACACACACACACACACACACACACACACGCACACACACACACAGGGCGGGAGAAGAAGAAGGAAGTTCTGTCATTCTTAAGCACAGCACATGGGTGAAACTAGAAAGCACTGCGTTAAGTGAAATAGGCCAAGCACAGACAGACTAATATATGATTCTGATTATGTGTGGAATATGAAAGAGCAGTCTCGGGCAAGCAAAGAGTAGACTGGTCGTGTCAGGATCAGAGTGAGGGAAACAGAAAGATGGTGTCAAAGATCAAAGGCAAAAGTTAGGCAGCAGAATTAAGTTTTCGGAAGTGCATTATACAGTGGGGTTGCTGCCATTAATAGAAAGTAGATCTTAAACATTAGCCCCAGAGGGACAAAGACAGCAAAAGGAAGTGGGAAATGTTAACTAGGTTGAGTGTGGTGATGAACTTACATTGTATACGTCCACCTAGAGCTAATGTGCATCTTACATATTTACAGCTTTTATTTTTCAGTCATTCTTCAGTGAGACTGGGAAACATACTAATAATACAATAAAGGTAAAATCACCAAGATATGCAAGATATTTCCTTTATTGTGACTTTAATCCCCAGAGGTGCTGAAATTCCTGGTTCTTCAAACCAGCCTTTAGGGACCATGCCTAATTTCCTTATCGGTTCCACATGTTTTAGTAATGTGGTCCCAGGGGTTTGGGAATCAACATTCCTCTGTCCCCCAGTATCCCTGGCTTCCAAAAGTTCAGAGTCAACTGGAGAGGAATGCTAGCATCCTGGTTTGCACAAGTTTCTCTGGGTCCTGGGAGACCACTTGCTCACCGACTTTTCTCAATGGCTTCAGCTCATTAAATCCCCTTGAATGGTTTTGCAGGAGTCCAATGCCCTGAGAGTCCTGGGAGGTACTTTATATTTATGAAAGCCATCTCTGTACAGGTGCCCGTCGATTGCTCGCTTGCCAATCCCAGTCAGCCCACGGGAAGGACTGAGAGGGCCTCGTTGAGTGACTTTCTTCCTTTTGCATCAGCCCACATTGATACTTCAGTCTCCGCATACAACTTGCTGTTCTCAAGTGGTGAAGTATACGGTAGGTTCCAAGGGCTGTGGGCTCTCCTGGACCTGCCCAGCCCAGAGCCGCTTTCTCTTTCCCATCTGACCTTCCCTCTACACCCTCTTAAATGAAACAATGGAAAGGGGGACAAGGTAACATATGTCATAGAGAAAAAGCCTTCGGGAGTTTGGGATTCGGAAACCTGGTTGCCACAGTCCTGCTATTCCGTTGCTTCGTCAGAAGTTCCTCCCTTTCAGGAGGGCCTGAAAGGGGACTCTGGTTTCATACTTTGCCACAGTCACCAGAGAAAGGCAAGAAAACACCGGCCTAGAGACAAAGACAGGAGACAACAGTTGCTAATATTCTTTCAGCACCTACTAAGTACAACAGTAGGGAGATCCCTGTACAAGAGGGCTTGGAACTAATAGTCACAGAGTCACTTGATTTTTAAAATGGGGATGATGCCAACTTTCCTATCGTGACATAGGTATTAGCCAGGACACCTTCTCAAGTGTCTGTCACATGCATCCCACACACGAGCCTGTTCCTGCTGCTGAACCTGTGGACAGGTGTAGTCAAGGTGGGTGTCAGGATAACGTAACAGAAAGAGAGATATCTGCTTTTGAAGCCAGAGCCACCTGTGCAGGTTCCTTAGCTTCCATGGCCTCACCTGTAAAATTAGCCAATTGCTTCCGAGGCCAAGGTCTTGAACTGATTCTAGGAAATAGGATCTCTTAGCAAGGTGCTCTCTAGTCAAAGTAGGCACTCAAAATTATATATATATATATATATATACATATATACATATATATATATATTTCATTTCTCTGTAGAGAAAAGCACGCACACACGCACTCACACACTCACACACACACACTCACACTCACACATACACACACCAAACAGTCACTGAGCAAGACAAGGCTAAGGAAATGCTAAGTTGCCAGATGTGAGGGAATGAGAGAATGCTCTGACAGTCCTATGAAGCAGACATCAAAGTAGGCTGGAAGCTACAGGGAAAGGCTGACCAAAGCGAGAAGAGGCGGGCCTTCCTTTGGAAGATGGTTAGATGGAGCAACTGCTACAAGGAAACTAATTCCTTTTCCCTCTGGTTTTGAAACGGACATCACAAACGCTTTGCAGGATAGGCATGCTTTGCCAGGTTTGGACTTCCGGGTCCTTTAAAGGATGTGGGAGATGCCTGCGGAACAGCGTTAACAAAAGAATTACTGCAACCAGCACCACAGCTATGAGGAAACAGTGCAGTGAGCGCCTGGCTGGTTTTGCGGGGAGCTCGGTGGTTCACAGGTTCCTCTCCTCGGATCCGTGGCTTCAAGAGGTGCCGTGGCATGATGAAATACAAAATTCTCAGCTGTGCTGATATCAGCGGAAATGATTAGAAGGGGGTGGGGCGAGGCAGAAATCATCTTTTAGTTCAAATTGTTGTAAATCAGACCAGAAAACTAGGCTATACATTATGCTTTTGTTACTCTGAGAGTTAAATTACAAGGAAATGAACTGTGCATAATAATTTCCTCACGTCACCGACTTCCTTGCTTCTCAGCTAATGCATTTGCTAGTTTAATGCCAAGAGCCATCTCTGGGCCAACAGCGCTCCCTACTGGCTGGTTTCTGCAAGGCGGCTGGAGGGGGTGGGCTGGTTGTGTGGACCCGACCTCCTGAACAAAGATTATACACATTGGCCTTGCAGGCCAGCGGCTGTGGCTTAAGGCTTGTGGGTCCCCCGTCGAGTTTTCCGCATCAATAAAGGTCTGTAAATTTCATTTCAGTATCAGTTCTCACAAACCTCCATGTTAGTGCCTACACAGCTGAAGCTGGGAGATCGCAGAAAACAACCAGAAGTTCTCTCATTTAAAGAGTAAATAAATGCAGGGCTCATCATCACATATTTGGTAAAAAGCTAATGTGGGTGTTTCTCCCAATACACAACCACTCCACTCACCCCTTGAGTCTTCCCATCCTTCTTGGCTTCATTTCCTAAGGGAGAACGCCCCTCCTTGCACCCTTATTTCCAAAGGCCTGCTAACCGAATTCCCGAAGAGCAGAGGGAAAGACCCAGACTGTTCCGTGGACCTGCAAAGCCTTTGACTGTAATGTTGGTTGGTTGGTTTTTGTTTGTTTGTTTGTTTTCCCTCAGACTAAAACACTTTTTCAACTGGAGCTCATCTAGAGAACTCATAAAGTGGCTTCCAACTGGCCCATCTTGAAGAACAGAAAACAGTCTCATTGAAGGAGTTTCTCCCCAGGCTTCCCCAGGTGACTTAGAAGGCAAGGCAGAAGGAGCTCACCTTTTGTCACTTGTCCTTTAATTATAACTATGGACACCAAGAGCTGTTCATGTCTTGGACATACCCTGGCATGTTCGTGTTACCTCCTCTGCTATTAAGTAGACAAGGTTAGGGGAGGGGGGGCATTATCATGTGACTTCAAATTACACCAGGCTAACTCTTCTTTCCCATTTCTGTCTCCAACTCAGTTGGGACCCAGTACAAATGGCTGGAACATAGATGATCTCGTCACATTCCAAGGCCCAACGTCCGATTTGAGACATACACATCGGAGGAGAGCATGAGAAAGTTTGCTTGCCGGGTGCGCACGGATTCCAGGCTCTTGGGTCTTAATTGGTCTGGAGTCAGTCAGAATATGACTCCCGAGTGTGGCAAGGCATCTGTGGGGTGGAATCCAGACACCAGCAAGCAGATGAAGGTGCAGCATTTAAGTATTACGTCTGGGCTTAGCCACTGACAGGCTCTCAGCAGAATTTATGGAGAGCCTCATGCATTGTAACAGCAATAGGCTCCATTTTAATGAATCCCCTTGGTAGAACAGTCATCAGTCAGACAGGAACAACTGTTATGCAGGTCTGCACACCCTCTCGCTGACCTTTGCACCTTCCAGCTGAAACTGAATCCTCCCCATCTTTTCCCCCCAACTGCACACACACAAAAAAAAAATTTTCATTTTTAAAATGAAGTAATGTGTGTGTGGATTAGTGTGCCATGGGGGTGGGGAAAGAAAGTGAACCCAAAGTCTAGAGAGGAAGGTAAGTGGGTTTAGTTGGAGGCACGACTCCCTTCATAAAAACCATGAAATAGAGTTTCATGTAACAAATTAATGTGTGTGTGTGTGTGTGTGTGTGTGTGTGATTTTTTTTTTCAAAGCAAGTGCTTTGTTTCTGAGAGCCCACAAGGCACCACATGCTGCGGTTGCTATGGTAATTACTAGCCTCTGTTGAATAGGGACGCAAGGGGTTACACAGAAAAGAACCGACTGGTGAAAGTGCACATTTAGAATGAATCAACCCACTTATTTGTAAAAGGTTGCAAGAGGTACTCGAACTAACAAATAAAGGAGCTGGGGGTAGGGACACACTATTCACAAGACCCAACCAAACTGCGGTTTTCATCGTAGTTAGAGAGCTAAGCATGTTTAAAAAAAAAAAAAGCCCTTGAGACATTTCCCTGCGGGCTTCTCTAATCAGACAGCTGAACCGTATCTAGAATCGGTGCCATATGACACAATGGTATGAACAGTAATAATAATGAGTATAGCAACAGTAACACTAACAAGAATTATCATTTATTGAGTAAATATGACAATTCTATTGCCTTCTTATCTTGTCTTTCTTCATCCACACTATGACCCCAAGATCTACCCATTAGTTTATGTTTTCATTTCATTTGGGGTAGCATCACACTGTGTTGCCCATGATGACTTTGAAATCAGAGCCTCTTGCCTCATCCTGCCTAGTAGCTAGGCTCAAATGCATGGAACCAACGTTGCCTGACTTACTTATTATTTTTCCCTGTGTGTGCATGTGTGTGTGTATGTGTGTGTGTGTGTGTGTGTGTGTGCATGTGTGTGTGTGTGTGTGTGTGTGTTTGCATGTGTGTGTGTGTATGTGTGTGTGTGTGTGTGTGTGTGTGTGTGTGTGTGTGTGTGTATGTGTGTGTATGTGTGTGTGTGTGTGTGTGTACACATGTCCATGCATGTACCCATGCAGTATAGAGGCCTCAGGTACTGTTCCTCAGGTGTGGTCCATCTCTTGTTTTGACACAGGGTCTCTCATTGGCCTCACACTGACTGAGTGGACTAGATTGGCTGGCCAGTAAGCCCCATGGATCTGCCTGCCTTTGCCACCTCGGTGCTAGGATTACAAGGATGGGTTCTGGGGGCTCAGACTCAGAACTTCATATTGGCAAGCCAAGCACTCTAGCAAACGAGTGTCCCTCAGCCCTCATTTTTACATTTTTAAAGCAACTTTTTTTTTATGAGGCACCTTGAGGATTTTTTTTTTTTTAAAAAGTGATCGCTTCCTCTTAAAGCTGAGGGCAAATGAAGTGATGAAATATAAATATGCTCATGTTACTTCCAGGGATTAAAGAAGGCCAAAGGGAGAAAAAAACCTAACTTTCTCATGGGCTTTTGAGATTGAGGGAGAATCAAGGACGACTCTACAAAGGTGACATTTAGGCAGGGCCCAAGAATAGTGAGAGTTCATGCACAGGACCAGGAAGAAGAGATGTTCTAAGCCAAAAGAACTATGGGAAAGTTCTATCGGAGCTCGCTGTGGTGAGAAGACCACAGAGGGAGCTGAGTGAGTGAGTGAGTCAGGAAACGGAGACTGATGTCAGCTCCTGCCAATGCATGACCAAGGCACCTTGTCTTGTCTTGACTTGAGAAAAACTAAGCAAAACGTAAATGTGAAAATCAACCAAAATTTTAATTCCTAGTAACATAAAGGCAGTCGCTGGCCAGACTTGTGCTCACTCAGGCTTAAACTCCTTACATAGCTCTTACAAGGCTCTTCAGCTACCTGTCAGGAAAAGCCTCTAGCGTGGACGCAGGGAATCTTGGGCCTCTGCTTTCCTAGAATGTATGTGTACTGAAGGCATCTCATCACATGCTCAAAATCCTTTGTAAAGAGCACAACTCCTCCTGGAAGGAAACATGGCCATAATAAGTGTGCATAAGAATCTGCCACACCAACACCAACACACACACACACACACACACACACACACACACACTCCAACCAACCAGCCCCATGTTTTCAAACAACCAAACAAACAGTCAGGGAGATCTTTTTGGATCCCGACCCCCTTGCAGACTGTGCAATTATGCCTTTCTCTTTGGCAAGAGGCTGAAATTAATTTCCGTGCTTAGTGGCCAACATGCCTTTGTTCCACCTCATAAGCATTTGCTCCCTTATAATGGAAGGGAGGGATGCCCCACACATACCTCTCTGAAGACTGGTACTGAAAGATAACTCAATGAAACTACCATGTCTGACCACACCCTGACAGTACTGGGATGTAGCTCACTTCTTTTAAAAACTGTCTTAGAGCTTTGGTTATACACATATGCTATGGCCAAAAGAAACAGGATATGAGACACCACATCTCCTTCTCGTGACTCTCTCTCTCTCATCACATTGGCTAGAACAGTGTCTCATGTGGTACCATACTTAATCCAATTACTGAAGGTAGGAGGGACCTCTATGGCACATTCAGAACAAGCACATCCATCTTGGGAGATAGAAACAGAAAGGATGGAAATGCTGCTGGTTGGAGCACGATCCATGAGCAAAGCTGCAGGAGGAGATTTCTGAGACCTTGTGACATATCATAGGTTGTTCGCAGAATGTTCTCTCCTGCCCTTCCCAGGCATAATAATAGGAGTGGGTCCCACTTCAGATTGCCCATCACCTGCCGGTTATTATTCAGAATGATGTTTCCAAGCACAAGGTGCCATCGTGACTGTATATAGCTTGAACTAATGTGACCTTGCCCTCATGACTATATAAGCCTAAAGTCATATGGCCCTGCCCTCGTGACTGTATACAACTTGAACTCAAGTGCACTGTACTCATATGACCTTGCTTAATCCTCAGAAGAAAAAAAAAAAAAAAAAAAAAAGATGTCTGATGCTCTGAATAATAAAGTTGATTATTTTCATGGAACTTTAGTCCACCACATTTTTAGGCCCCACGCACTCAGGTTGATGCCACGAAAGCGGTACCAGTACTTTCTTGGTAATCACTGTCAGCCTTATTTGAATGCAACCAGCCCTCTGCATTTTATCTACCATAACAAGGATATAAAAGGAGATCCCAACCTGTCAAACGCATTGCGTCCTCCACCAAAGTGAAGCAATACAACTCAGTGGAGAATGCTACACTGCAGAGATTCTACCTGGGTTGCTGTGTCAAATGCCTCACTCTGTGCTGCCCTTGGCCAGTTTTCAATGGGTGCAGGCTCCAGAGCATGCTTCTAACAAAGGAGACTAGTGTCATTTACCACCTCCTGGTCTCACAGTTGGTATGTAAGATGATTAAAAGGAGCTTCATAAAGACCCAGGAATTTCTTTGATTAAATGATAAAGGACCAACTCTCATTTCGACGACACAGATGTCAAATTGCTGGGCACAAATTAGCTTCAGTTTGCCTCTCAAAATGGCTTGGGATTTGTAAGGACTAAGTTCGCACATCTCTCCCCCAAAAACTCTGATATGAGTCCTTCTGACTCTCACTCTCCTTTGTCAGCTTTTCTGACAGCCCTGGGTTCTTATTTGTCCCCTCCAGCCCTACCTCTTTCTCCAAAGGCTGGAGGACCCAGGGGTTGAGCAACAGGTCAGTGTTAGCGGTGAGAGTGTGATAAGGGAAGAAGTCCTGTTGACCAACCCCTGCTCCCCCATCTGTCTTCCTCCTACCTCCCTTCCTGCATCTTCTCAACTATCCATCCTTTCCTGCCATTCACTCAGCCTTTCTCCCATTTCTCCTATGTTTTCTCCACCTCTTGAAATCCATTTTGTATCATATGGGCAGAGGGAACCTGCTAACACAAAGCTGTACTGTGTTCCTGATTGTGAGCTAAATACCCTTCAGTGAATTGCTACTGTCTCGGGACAAGGTTCGGCCCACTTTGTGGGGCTGTGAAGCCCTCTGAATCTAGTCTCTTCTTGGCTCATGGATCCCCCAGCACCAGCCCCATGTATTCTTCATGAGTGCTTACTATCTATGCCAGCTTCTCCTTCATCTGGGCCAAGGTGATGTCCTCCATCCCCATCCCCATGCTTTCCACTAACAGGGCAATGGATTATCACTGTCCCCAAGCCCAAGCTGGTTTTCTGTAACAACTTTCAAATTCTGGGCTGGTCTTCCTGAAACACCCTTTGTGGAATTGCTTGTGTCTCTGAGCACTGACACCTGGGAGCAAATGCAGCTCATTACAAAACAGACCATATGCCCAAGTACAGCCATCTTGATTTTTAAAGAGCTGTTTGATACACCATTAGCGCCAAAGAAAACTCCAATATTGTGATTCAGTAGGAAGAGGGGGAGGGGAGGAGAGAATTCCGATAGAAGTACTTAAAGGCCAATCCAAATCTGAGCAATAAACCAGTTAGGGCATGTCAGAGGACTGGTAACTATCCAGTGAAAAAGGTCTAGACTCGTTGAAATGCAAGACACAAGTGTACCACAAGAGTACTTTCTCTTTGAGCGTGCCTGAATGAACCTTCCACAAATCAAGCCCTGTTTTAAACACACATGAAGTGAATCCTATTCACTTAAATCCCATTTTTAAGCTGGGGAGTTCCTCTTGATACAGTCCAAGGGTCTTAATCAGGTTCATTTTCCTCTTCCAGTTAGAGAATTAAAGGGCGGCAACTATTTGTAGCCCAATAGGCAGCAGCAGACAAATCTAAAGCTCTGCAGACAGAATCTGCAGCTAAAGAAAGGCATTTATTGGAGGTGAAGAAACACAGATGTCAGCAGGTACATAGAGAAAAAGACCTTCTGCAATGTACAGGAGGAGGGGACCTAGGAAGGTGAAAATCCCATCTCTTTTCAATACATTGGGGCTTTTAAAGCATCTGAAGAGTGTCCCGCCCCTACCCTTAACTTAAGGTTGGTTAGTTTAAAGAAAGCTAGGATGGTTGGTTGAGCCACAACTGTCGTGTGCCACATCCTGATCTGGCCTTGAACATGTGGAACCAGTCCATCAGCAGGGGGCCTGCTGATGGGAAATGGAAGACAGCAAAGCCTTTGCTTTAAGCTGCCTTGCTTCTGTCCCAAGTCAGGAGGGTGAAGAAAAAGCTGGCCATCTTGGAGATGTGCCACTTTTATTATTTAGTCCTGGTCCTCTCCCTGTCTCTGGACAATGGAGTCCTAGGCTCTCACTTTGTGTATGGAAATCCTACTTTTAGGTTTTGAGTCCTATGGAGGATTTTTTTTCATGCTGGAGGAAGACAGAGGATGTCCATCTGCATGGCTTAGATATGACTCCGTTATGGTCCCCACTAAAGCTGATGCTTTGTATGCTGGATCATGTCTCTTCAGTGGCCTTATTACATGATTTAGCCAGAGTGCAGCATCTTGGCTTGTCCACAGTAATTTATGGTAAAAAGTGCACAACAAGCTCATAAGATTTACATGAGAATGAACACTTATGTGCGGGTGCATGAAGCAAGCTGCTGGAAAGTATTATCCAGGAAGGAAGGGCCTTGGGGCCAGGGAATTTTCTGGGAGGATCCCACATCTTGAGCACAGATTGCTGCTGTCGTCATCACTGTGGTGTGAACTGACTGCAGCCCAGGGCAAGTCATAGCAGCATCCTAATCCTTTGTGCCCTGGAACACAAATGCCAAAGCAGAACAATCTGCTTCTAGACGATGCATAGTAGGGAGACTGTGTAAGTCTCAGAGAACAACACAGTTTCCCAAAGCAAAATGATTGCCTTCGTTTTCTGTGCATGGATGTATTGGTGTAGGAAACTTTAGCAAGTTTGTAAGAACTTTGCAGCTAGGCAAAAAGTGCCTAAAATTGGTTTCTAGACACAAAGAACTCTTTAGAAAGAGGTTAACCTTTCAAGCAACTCCTAAAAAAGACAAAGATTTTTGTATATTCAATGAGGCCCTCGGAATAACAATTGTGTGTGTTTTCACTGCCCAAAAGTGTAAAGAAGCAAGCAAACCAATTTACATTTCCCTTAGCTATAGCTTGTTTGTTGTTATTTTCTTTAAGAGTATCAGGGTCGGTGCCTGCAAATGGAATTTAAATATGGAGAGTAAAGAGGCAGGCAGACTAAAAGTAAATGAGATTTTGAATAACTTCTGTAATATTTATAATCTTGAGCACTCTGAATTCCCATCATTTCTTACTCATCCAAACACATTCAAATGGATTTCTGGGCCATGAGCCTTCTACACACACACACACACACACACACACACACACACCTGCAATATGCAAATGATCTGATCTATGGCTTTTGGATAAGAAGAAGAGTTTGAAAACCCTTTCATGGTGAGTCTTGGGTGGCTTTCTACCCAAGTGTTTCTAGCCTGCATCCACAAGTCACCCTGGAATCTCTAGTCAGAAGTCTGGACGAGAGGAGAGGAAACTAGTGAGTTACCACCGTTGAAGCAAAGTCGGAGAGGAACAGCTCAGAAAACAAGAGGGAATGTGCATGGACAGGAGCAGGAATTCCCTGGCAACACCCCATCCTCCAAAACTGGAGCTGGAAAACATCAAGGTTCTCAGAGCACACACACAATTAGCTCCTGGAATGGGATCAGCACACCTGCCTCCTCAGCGCGCACAAGCTCCTAGGCTGCCTCCCCTGGAATCGCATAGTTGAGTCCTAACTATCCTGATGCAGGAGCTTCATCGATGCCTCTTGCTTTTGCCTGGGCACAGTCACTGGCACCTTTATGGTCTCACGTGGCTCTCTCCATAGTCCTGGGAATGCTACAAAGGGCAGAGTGTCACCTCCGACACATTAGTTGCAATCAAAACACAGAAAAGGAACTAGATGGCATTGTCCCAAACCAGACGGCTCTTGGGAGGTAGGGCTAGGAGCAAAAGCCCAACTTTTTGATTGGATGAAATGCTTTCCCCTGATGCACTGTCATGGCTATAGTGGTGACCTTAGGCGTTATTAAAGGCTTAAGCACGCTGTTTGCAGGATTCTCTCTACACCAGACAGATGCAGTGCTGTTCGGAGTACTCAGGAATTTCCTACCCGTCTTTGCTTTGATGAGTTAAAGGTACACAGACTAAATGATGAAGCGGGCTGTGTTTGATGATCCTGGAATCCTCCCACTTCTCCCGCTCATCTTTTTTTTTTTCCCCCTTGAAGCATTAACCTCTTCTGTCCCTGGAAGGAACATGGTTATCTCGTCCTTCAAACTAGTCATTAAAAGTTTCCCAAGAAACCCTGTTTTAACAATTAGCCAGGACCATGAGCTAAGCACTGATGCTGGCCACAAATTTCCTCTGCCAAAGAAAATTCCCTGGAAAGGGAAAAAAGAAGTCAACGTGAACTGTGGCGATGCGAGGGTAGAGCCTGAAGTTCATGCAGAGAGCCTGGGGAGAGGCACAACGTGACCCCTCCTGCCTCCTGTCCCACCTTCAGATGCCCTCTTGGGGGAGAGTACAAAGGTTGCTCCAGATAGAAGTCTTTTCCCAAGGGTTATGTCTTTACGGAAGCGGGGAGTGATAACATCGCGCTTCTCTTCCAGGCCTGGCCCGGGATCACACAGACTCTTTCTCACACCATTCCTCAGCCTGGTGTGGTGTGGTTGTCTCTAGCAGTGCCTTTCTCAAAAACATCTTGAAGAAGGGAGAGTCTGCCAACTGTGATAGGACATAAGGGAGAAGACAACCTCAGCACTAAATGCATGAAGGGCCAAGCCTGATGACACACCTGCAGTCTGAGAGCACCAAGTGTGCCACCCAGGGGGTGGGGCATAGAGCTGCACACAATATGTGTCCTGGGACATCAGGCAAGGCCCATCCAGGTGGCCACACAGGGAAAGGCCCTAAGATAGGGAACAGGGCAAGATGAAGGAAGTGAGTAAGGCCATGAAGCGTTGGAGGGTGACAACCATGGAAAGCGTCTTCAACAAATACGCAAGTGAGTAAGAGGAAACCACTGAAAGAAGGGGTCTTGTGGGAGGGAGACCTGGTGGTCACAGTCTGTGTTCACTGAGAGATCTGCTATGACAGAAATAAGGAGAAAGGAGGGTGGAACTGACCAGGGAAGGCAATCTTAAGCAACAACAAAACAAAGCAAAACAAAACCCCAGCAGTCTTCACTGGAAATATTAACACATGGGCAAGTGGAAGACAAAAACTTGGTTTGGTTTTATCTAAGTCAGTGGTTCTTGACTTTGGGGGTTGAATGACCCTTTCACAGGGGTCACGTATCAGATATCCTATACATCAAATATTTACATTACGACTCTTAACAGTAGCAAAATTTGAGTTATGAAGTAGCAATGAAAATAATTTTATGTTTGGGAGGGTCACGACAACATGAGGAACCGTGTTAAAGGTCACAGCATTAGGAAGGTTGAGAGCAACTGGTAAGCAGGGTGAACCATCTCATATGAACTGGTTGTCCAATCAACACGCAGTACAATAACAAATGTTACCTGGTAACAAGACGTTCAAAAACCTGTTTTGCTAAGTTGCTAAATCCTTTCAGCATATATGACTGACATCTATAGTTATTGCATCTATTGTACCTGCTATGCAACTGTATTTAATATACTTGTAGCATATTGCATTTGGCAATTCAGATGCAGTAAAGGTTTCTACAAATTATAAATTTTAATTATAAATAATTTTAAATATAATAAAATTAGAAAAAATGTAAATATATTTTACAAATAATATATAATTATAGATACATGAATACACACACACACACACACACACACACACACACACACACACTTTTTGAATGTGGTTGGAATGTGAAACGTGCCCCATAGGCTCACAGGCTCACATGACACCATTACAGAAATCTCTGGGATCTTTAGGAGTTGAGGCCTAGTTGGAAGAGGTGAATCCCTGGGCCTGACCTTAAGGTTAAAACTGTACTTCCTGTCTGTTTTTTGCTTTCTGACAGCAGATGAGATGTGACTGTTTACCTCATGTTTCTTCCTACCTGCTCTGCAGTAATGGACTGTGTGTGGTCACACTACCAGCCAAAGTGAGGTCCTTCTTCCTTAAGTGGTGTCTTGTCAGGTTATTTGGTCACAGTGGTGAGAAAGGGAACTGGCTGTGTCAGATCACCAAGGAGGTCAACTTTTTTCCTCCTCAACTGGAGAACACTTGAATTAGTTACTTTTATTTTGCTGTGACAAAACACTATGGCCAAGGCAGCTTACAAAGAATGCTCTGAGTTGAGCTTGCAGTTCCAGAGGATCGTAGTCCATGTAAAGGCATGGTAGCAGGACAGCTGCCTCCTCAGCAAGTAGGAGATAGAGAGCAGGCTAGGAATGACACAAAAGCCCTCCCCACAATGACGCATCCCCTCCAAGAAGCCTGTACCTCCTAATCCTTCCCAAATAGTTCCACCAAGTGGGGACAAAGCCTTCAAACATATGTAGCTGTGGGCCATTCTCTTTCTGACCACCACAGCTCATAGGGATCTCTGTTAACAACCAGGGGTCTCCCAGAGATTTGCTTTCACTGTGTTGAGCTTAAGTCCCCTTTGCTGGTTTACCTCTGTTTCCTGGAGCTGTTGGTAGCACATCCAAGGCCTTCATGGTCTCTTGGTGCTTAGAGCTCAGTTTCCAGGATGGTTGGGCAATCTAAGTCTTGTGGGGATCAAAAGAGATGAGCCCTTCAGAGACGCTAAGTAAACATGTTTAACCATATTGAATACAGTTGCATGGAGAAGCCCTTCTTCAGCACACGTCCATCCGCATCCCCTGCAGGTCCCCTCAGCCATAAAGCTATGAGGTGACTTCTAATGACTAGGAAAGGCAGTTTGGGAAAGAATGGGCAACATAGAGTCAATAAAGGGTGATGATAAAGCACAGAGTTTCCCTGAAATATCACCAAGGAGCCACCTTTTAAACTTCTCAACCACTAGGCCCTACCCCATTAATATCTCAACGCCGAGACCACAAATCCTAGGCCTGACAGTAAAGGAGAGCACCCTTACAGGAGTGATGCTATTGCTATCCCATTTTATTGCTTTAGAACTCCCCTAGATCTTGACACATGAGTCCACGTGTATTCTTGGTTCCTTTTCTGTATTTCCACACACTGCAGGTCTGCTGGCCACTTATTGGTTCATATAGTGAAATGCATTCTATTTGCTTGCTTGCTTGCTTGCTTGCTTGAGACAAGACTATAGTTTGTAATCCCAGGTTAGGCTACAACTATATATACTCCCTATATAGCCAAGGCTGTCAGACTCACACCAATCCTTCTTCTGAAGCCTCCTGGGTTCTAGGATTATAGTTACGAACCATCATAGCCATAGTTTAGATATTAATGTCTCCAGAGCTACATGGACTAAAAGGCTCAGTGCCTACATGGTCTGATGGAGAGGTGGTGAAACTGTCAGGATGAAGAGATAGAGGGAGGGCTTTAACTTAATGGTGAGGTGCCCTTGAAGTGCATCATGGGGCCTCTGCCCCTTCCTCATTCTCTTTTGCTTCCTGGCAGTGATGAAAGTGGTTTGGCTCCACCCACTCCCCTTCACTGCAGGTCCTAAAGTAACAATACCACTCCATCTCAGACTGGAGGCTGGAGGGACAAGAACCCAAATAAATGTTTTCTCTTTACGGATTGCCTAAAGGTGTTTGTTACAGTAACAAAAAACTAGAGAGCACACTTCCTGAAGACACACTTTGATTTTTCCTGTTAAGGAAAACATCTAGATCCAAGAGCAAGGAAATAGCATTTATCCAATTAATTAGCAAGGCACCTGGCTTAACTTTCAAATCAATAGATCCCAATTATCACAACAAACAAGTTTAGCTGTTTGGTCCCATTCAGTGGAAAGGGTTTGACCAAAATAGCCCACACTAACTTCCAATGGCTACTCTGGATATCTGAGGGTGAGCTCCCAGCTTTTTATTTAAATCCAGCAGTTCTTGTTAACTCCCTGAAGGAAATGAGCTAAACTGCTCCCCTGACTTGTAGTCTTGTTGTATTCCCGACTGGCTATGTGATTAGTAGGCTCAACGCAAGGATGAAAATGTGGGTGCCTTTCACAAAATGATTACAAATTTCAAAATGTCACCATTAAACCTAAGGTAGAGGCGTTCTGAACACTGGTCCTGTGTACAGGTCACGTGCTCACAGAATGAGCCCTGCTCAGAGTCATCAAGCGGCTTGCACCCCAACATGTGCGGAGTTCATCTTCTGAACCACACATATTCTGCACATGTCTAGGCTGCACTTAGAACTCTGGCGGGCTAGGAACCCTGGCAGTCCTGGCCCAGTCACTAATTTGCTGATTTGGCATGTAGAGAGATTGTTCCAAGTTCTCAGGCCTCCTAAATCCCCAAATCACTCTACAGCCCAACATTGGACTAGCATTTCTGCTCAGTGCTCACATTGCCAGGAATAGCTGCATGCTCTCAGCCATCTATTTGCTGTGCCTTGCCCATCACAGACTCACTGATGCTTTGTGGGAAACAGGGCCAGCCTGGTGACATGAGCAGGTGGCTCTGGTTCTTCCTGGCCTCCTCCTTGCCTCAGCTGTTCAGGTACAAAGGCACACCACATGCCTCACCTGCTAACCTTTTGGCTCTTTGGTTCTGCAGTGATCTTGGCTACACAAGCTAAGCTCATAAAAGACACACAGCCATGATTCTGGAAGGACTCTGAATTGGCCTTGACCTGCACATTAGGCAGCTGCTTGGCTCAGTCAGACAATGGGGTCCTCGGTCAGGCTAGGCATCAGTGTTGGGGAGCATAAAGATCATCTGAGGCCCCATGGAGTTTTTCACTTTAATTAATTGGATTAAACACTAGCAAAGGCAATGGGGGGATGATTTAGCCTTCGTTTTTCACATTGTAAATGGAATGCTCAAGTTATTTTATCTATAACGCTATGTACTGTGAGCATTGTGTACCAGAATTGGTGGTTCTTTTTTCCCTCTGGAAATGAGAAGTAGGAGCGGAGTAAATTTCTTTTTAATGACAGCTCTTTTTTCAAGAGTCAAATAGCGCCATCAGACAGCTATTTTCAAAGCCTAATTTTGGCTGCTCCACTCTTCCCATTATAAACAAGATTCTCCTTTCTATAAGCTTGATTTTCAGCCTGTGAGAAGCGGTGATTCTGCTACAAAACTCTTCATCAACCTGAAGTTCCATTTTTCTCCCTTCCAGGACCCTCTCAGGCGAGTTGCTGATCCCTTATTAGTCTAAGGAGTCTCCTCAAGGAAGCTGTAGAAGCCTGACTTCTGGGGACTCCAACAGAAATGGATTTAATTGTCACAAAGTTCTCACACAATGCCTGCAAAGTTTGGGGAATAAAGGAGGAGACCTCTAAGACACCATTAGCTGCTCCATACTTCTGAAAAAAATGTACATATATATATATATATATATATATATATATATATATATATATATATATTTATATATATGTCATTTGAAAGTCTGTTAGTACTGATTGTTTTCTTTTTAAAGGTCAGAAAACATTTAGTGGGACTCTCCTTTTCACAGAACTTCTCATCTAGCTTAAAACTTATTCTAGATCAATGACTTAAAAAGCAATTGATGGAAAGGGCACAAGCAGACTTCCAAGGGCTCTTGTGGCGGGGGGGGTCCTGTGCTCTGAGTTAGTCTAGTTATTTGTGGCATGTCTTCCCGCTGCAACCTGGAAGGAGTGGGGACTCCTAGTCCTGACTCCTTTTCTCTCTTTTGTTTCTGAGTTAACTGAAAAAGAACGCGCATTTAAGCTGGCCATCCTCTCAAGGCTTCTCACAGGCTTAAAGAAAGTATATCCACCAACCTTCCTGACGGGATGTTTTTCCGTCGACTTGCACTTTTCTTCTTCAAACTTATTGGGAAGGGGAGCTGCATCTGGAAATGGCCCCCAATGCAATGCTCAGGGAATAGGAAAGGACTAAACCTGCAGCCCGAGGCTGTCCATCCATCCGTCCTGCTCCAGGACAGAGGGATCACTGAGTGCAAATGCAGTGTGTGAACTATTTCAAGACTAGGTGTCACAACATTTGCTCTGATGCTTCTCAATGGCTAATTACAGCTGTCCGTACCATTCGTTTACCAAAGGCGCTGTGCTACATCTTGGTGCATAAACACTCATGACTAATTGGAAACAGCATTTCTAGAGTACCTTGCTGTGGATACACTGCTCCCTTATTATTGATTCCTGGCATCCTGCCCATCTAGCAGAGACCAGTTTCTTTTGAACACGGCTTAAATGGGATGGGCTCGCTCGCTCTGCTCCCTCCCGCTGCCACTACCCTCCACAACGCAGCTGACCACTCAACCATTTTCTTTACCCTCTGCCGCCATCTGTTCTGGCTTTTTTTGTTTGTATCCTGTGACTCAAAAATTCTGTCTGTGGGAAACTATAAATTTACCCAGTCCTCTGAAAACATGCCTTCAAAGCTCACTTTGCATCCAGTTTGTAGAATTACTTATTTTAGTGAAGTTAGAAAGAGGGGGAAGGGGAGAGTGGCACTGTAATTTCAAGCAGTTTCCTTGTTTGTTTATATTAAGGGGAAATTGTAATCAAATTAAGCCTAATGCTAAGTAGATGCAAGCATATACATCCGTGCACTCAAAACACTGAGAGAGGTACAGCACAGTTGATGGGCGAGTCTAGATACTGTGGTTGGAGGCCTTTCTTTCTGTGTCCTCTCATTTATATCTGAAACACTTATCACTTAAATAAACAGGGAAAAAAGTATCCCTAAATACCATTAAGCAGTGTTTTTCTTACAGGATCTCTTTTCTAGATTAAAAAAAGAGATTATCGTGGAAATCAGATGTCTGAACATTACTTTTTCTCCTGTGTGGTGGGATAAGTGAGGTAGCTGGAAGTGAGCGTCATGAGAACAAATTCTCATCTCTATTCCTAGAAGTCACCTGCCAATTGGCTTTAGACTTTCCAGGGCTATCTTTCCCTCCCTCATCAGACCACTGAGGCACAGTTGCCTCCCATCTCCCTCCCAATGCCTCCTTCTGTCTGCTGGCAAAGTTGTGCTACCCAACACACGAGGCAAAAATGACTCTGGGGCATAGAAATGTTTCCCCATGGTTCTAGCTGAACCCTCAAAATATAACTCTGTTGTGATTAAGGACTCACACTGTTTGTTTGTTTGTAAAGAAAATGATAACAGAATAAAAAGTAACCGCCTGAAAACTGAGGACATGAACACTCTATGGAAATTCTGAATAAGTCAAAAGTCCCTCCTGTTTGTAAGGTTACATGGGCGGCGGGGAAAACCCAGCATGGAATATACCATACTAAAGTTGTAATGAAGTCTGCCTGCTTTCTCATTTATGGAGAGAAAAACAAGCATGTGATAGATTTGAGTGCCAAAGGGACTAATTTCACAAACGGCAGAGTCTTTGCACTCTTTCAAACAAGACTCAGAAATCAGAATCCTTTGTTGACTGGGAACTGTAGGATGGAGAACTGTGGGGGCAAAAACATTGTCCAAGTTTAACTCCATCATAAAGGAAACCATTACTATATCAACAGAAACCTCTTCCGGAGGGAATTAATTCTTGAAGCATTTATATTTTATAGGCAGTTAGGAAGATCTCTATGGCACCACATACCTAGAAATATAAGTGCTATTCATTACTAGAAAAGAAACTCAAATGAAGCCTTTGGCCCCGAAAGAATGGTCCCAAATCTCAACCTCTAGGAAGCGCTGCCATTTCAAGCCATTCCCTCATTATCTACATCCTCTCATTTCTGGGCATGTGACAAACATGTCTAGGAAGCAACCTAAAAGCAGGAATGCTAACAGAAGGTGGGGAAACAGAGAGATGAATGAAAAGTGGGTTGCCATGGCCTTCAAGGATGCTTTCTCCTACTCCGTATCAGAACCCAGTGAAGCAGCATGCTCCCAACAATTAGTGAGCATTGAATAGCTTTCACAAGTTTTGATGGGCACTACAGTAAATAGCAGAAAAAGCAAAGTACTGCTCCTTCCTTCAAAACATTAAGGATGTGCAAGAGAGACAAGAACATGTGTCAAAGACGATGACGCCACAAGAAACAATCCTAAGCAAGCCCTGCAGTCAACCCCCTTGATGTGCAGTCTGAAGAGTTACCACGATAAATGCTGAACATTTCTGAAATGTCACTGGGAGCAGGAGACAGAGAAGTTTAACCATGCAGCTAATGCATGCCAGGGGAGCGTGCCCCTTGTCCCCACTGTCACTTCATGCCATTACCCCCACTCTGCCAGATGAGGAAGCAGGGGCTCTGGGTTGTAATAGAGGCTTTGGCAAGGGAAACTAGTGAGATGTGGGGATGTAGCTCAGTCATCAGAGTGCTGGTCTAGCACGCATAAAGCCCTGGGTTTGATCTCTAGGACAACATAAATCAGGTGTAGCCGACTAAGAAAGTGGAGGCAGGAGAATATTATATATAAAGCCAGCCTGGGATGCATGAGACCATGTCTACAAAAAGGAGGAGGAGGAGGAGAAGGAGGAGGAGAGAGAGAGAGAGAGAGAGAGAGAGAGAGAGAGAGAGAGAGAGAGAGAGAAAGAGAGAGAGAGGTGGGAGAAAAGGACAGAAAATAGAAACCAAGAAATTATTTTTGTTCATACTTTTGTCTTTCCTCCCTGCTCTCTTTCTGTTAAACCCAAGGAGAGAGGTCTTTTTCTTCCCTGGACAGCACATATCTTCTGTGCTACACAACATGGAGATATATATATAAAGCCCTGTGACTCTAAAATAGATAAGTGAATCCACAGAAGACTAGAGAGCCTATGTGGACTGGGATAGAGGAAGAGTTCAAAGGTGTTTCCATGGGAAAAGCAGCCTAAAGATAGAAATGCTGACGGAAGGTGGAAGCAGAGACAGAGACAGAGAGGTAGGGAGTGAGTTGTCACGGTCTTCAAGAATGCGAGTCCATTGCAAAGATTTACTGTGTCTCAATGACTTTTAATGTTGGGCCAATGTTTCTGGATTTTGGCCTGTCACTGAGCTGGGGTCATAAATAGTGGAGATGGCCAAATTTCTTATCACTTGGCAGTTGGTGATAGAATGAGACCTTCAACCCTTTACAGGAAGAGAAAACTTTAGTGTAGGCTGCACAAAGGAAGACACTTGGCTTGTAGCTATGAAAGCGAGTGGCCGGAAGTACGCCGGAACCTTCTCTTTGGCATGACACAGTAGCCTGTGAAAGTAAAGCAAATGGAAGGAACAGGGTGTAATCTTTTCCAGCATGAAAGATGGGGATGCAACTCAGGAAAGGCAAATGCAGCCGTGGACAAACATATTTCAATCATGTGCAGTGACAGAGCTGTCCCTATCGTGTCAGGCTGTGAGAGGCAAAGTCACTCTCCCACCAGAATGGGCCTCACATGTTGGAGAACTCATTTAGGCATATTAGGTTGGCAATCCACTTCGTTTTGAGTCCGTGAGACCATACAGATACAATTACAAATATCAGTTTTCATTATTGTATTTGCAGATGTAAGTGGCATATTTATATCCTGTCTGCACAAGAGCCTGATTAACAGCTCCTGAAAATTGGATTGGGATGCTGAGAAATGGACGGTCGCACCATGCGCAGCCGTGGTTGGGGTGGGTGTCATAACCCAGCCACTCTCATCAGCACCACTCCATATCCTTGCTGCTTTCCTTCAGCTCTTTTTCTTGACAGCGAAGAATGCTGACAGCCCCACTGAATTCCCTAAACTCCAATTTTCTATCACACCAAAAGATGACAAATGAGGTTTTCACTCCTGTTGATGAGCACATCACGAAAATGACATAATGGTGTAATTTTTCGCCCCAAGACAAGGGGGAAAAATGTATTGGAACTCACTGTGTTCATGTTTTTGTTCCCTTTCCACCTTCATCTGACCATAGTTGTCACTCAGAGACTCTAAATAGAAGCAGAAATGGATGCTGCTGTTGAGTGGCTGGCTTGGTGTACACCTATGGCAAGGTCATGCCCGTCACAGTGACTGGGACATGCTTTTCTTATGAGAGGGGTTATCCCAGGAATGTTTTACAGACTGCTAACTGACATCTCTGAAATTGAATACGACATCCCAAATGACATTTCTTGGGAAGAGATCTTGACAGACACGTATCTAGAGAAATGACTCCTTCCATGTATGCAGGACTCAATGTACACGCAGTCTCTTCAGACTTCGCAATATTGGTTTTTACCCATTTTTGGACAGTGGGCCCAAATTGACCTGGTAAGCTATCTAGGTGAAGTGCTTAAATTGAAGACGAGCATCAAGGTAAACAGTTTGTTTGGGGTTTTTCATTTCTTATTAAATCTTGTGGAAGACAGTACAGCGCTGACCACTGAAAGCACTATTTAAACTGGGCCACATTTCAGGAGCATGAAGACACCGCTGATCAGGAAAGTCCTAGCTTTCACCACCAAGGTGAGGAAGAAAAACCACAGATAATTAAAATGTCTTGTATTTCCTAACTCCAGTCAACAGGTCTGTTGTGGGCATGAGGACATGGCTCAGTGGAAGAGTACCTGCCTAAAATGGACAAGGCTCTGAGTGTGGTGCCCACTGCTATTAAGAAAGAAAGAAAGAAAGAAAGGAAGGAAGGAAGGAAGGAAAGAAAGAAAGAAAGAAAGAAAGAAAGAAAGAAAGAAGAAAGGAAGAGAAAGAAGAATGAAAACATTTGCTGTCAGGGCTCTTTGGCACAATTTTATTCTAAGCTTCTACAGTCCCCTGAACAGCAAAGGTACTCAGAACCAAAGTTACCACTCAGATAAGCAAGTTACCCCACTGTCTCAGTCTACCACCTCTTTAGTTTAGTAAAAGATGAGTCAGTCCAATGGGCTTGGGCTCTGTGTGTTTCAGTTTTATACTATGAGGGGGTTTTAGGAATGTACCATCCACCTCACACACTCTCACCTGGCACCCACACTCAGACAAGGTTCTACACTGTTGCACAACTGAAATGGTTTCCAGTCTCTAGGCTTTGCATGGCTGATTCATTCTGTAATATTAAATGTATGAAAGCCGTGGCCTCATAGCATATGTGTGAAAAATCTTGAAAGGCTTAGAAGAATAGTTTTAGGTCATCCTTTATCCTCGCCCAATCCCCCTGCTTAGAGACCTGCTGGCATTTTTTTTTTAAATATTAATAAACCGAACTACAGTTGAATTCCTGGCTTGCTTAGCACTGACCAAAGTATATTCCATAGCTCAAACTGCAGGGCCACTTTTATAGAAATAAGACTTAGGATTTCTTCGGTGTAAGAATCCATGTGTGATTGGCCTCTCTGGAACCTACATCCTTGGGAAGTGTGCCTTCCCACGCTGACACTGGGCAAGGTCTTACAGCTTAATTTGTCCAGTGGAACAATAACAAACTTGACATGTACAGAGATTTGGCAAGGCTTTTGGGCTCTGTTGCTCCCCCTAGCCTCTGTCATCACTGTGATTGCATAACCAGGCTAGCTGGCCGGAGGAATGTGTGAGAGACATAGCGGTAAGCTGATTGGCCCAGCCAACATCCAGCACATCTGCAGTTCAGTTCAAACGGCTGCATCCTCAGCTGGTAGCCATCTCAGACCCGAGTACCACCCCTTAGTCCAGCCTCCCAGCACACTCTCCTTCGACCCAGCCTCATTAACCAGCTTCAGCAACATGAGCAATGAGTGTGAATTGGTGTGTGCCACCAAGTTGTTTGGTTGTCACACCTCATTTCTTTTGCAGTAAATGGTTCCTAATTCCTCACCACATACAGGACTTTTGGTACAAATTTCATTCAGGGATGCATGTTGTGGTTTGTAACTGTAATCATAGGCCTTGGGAGGCAGGGGCAGGAGGATAATGAATTCAAAGACAGACTAGGCTACACAGTGAATTCAAGGCCAGCCTGGAGTGAGACTCAATCTCACTCCATTTAACAGCATACTGGTATCAAGAAATTTGAATGTGGAGGGGATCACTCAGGAGTTGGAGACTAGGTGAAGGTCAGCCTGAGCTACACAGTGAGACCTTGTCTTAAAAAAGAAATCTCATGGACTGACACACAGCTTTGCAATAGAGTGTTTGCCTAGCATGTACAAGACACTGGGTTTACACCTTAGCACTGCATAGATGATAGATAGATAGATAGATAGATAGATAGATAGATAGATAGATAGAGTGGATGGATGGATGGGTGTATGTATGTATGTGTGGGTGGATGGATGGATGGGTAGTTAGAAAGATAAATAGATAGATGTTTGTGGGAAAGATTCACACAGAACAATATAAATTTATAGCAAGAAAATGCTTTAGAGACTTTGCTTAATAGTAGTTTTCAAACTTTACAACAGAAGGCCATTTATCAGGAAGTTGTATCTAGATTCACGGTGTGTAAAATGAATCAAAGCTGGTTAAGGTGTGCACATGAAAAAGTCACTTGACATACACTCTACCCATCAGCCATCCAGACATACCTACTCAGTGCAGGTGAACACCGTGGTTATAGTTTGGAAAGTATTCCTAATTTTATCAAGAAACCAAGACCTTAAAGGATTTAAGCAAGTTGTTCAGTCATGGAGTGAGTGAATCCTATAGCCAGGACCTGAAGCCAGCATTCCTTCCAGATGTTCCAGGAGAGAGAGAGAGAGAGAGAGAGAGAGAGAGAGAGAGAGAGAGAGAGAGAGAGAGAGAGAGAAGGTGGGAGACAGCACTCAATGTGACCATTTTCCAAATCCCCCTGCAGTAACTCACTCCCTCCCAGAAGACTACACAGCCAGAGCCCAGAGCCGTCTCCTTTTCACCTTCTAGCCCCTCCTGGTCAGCTCCATGACACCTGTTCTGAACACTATTAGGAGACAGGCTGTGAGCCAATATGAAAAAGCACCTTCCTATTGGGATATATAACCATACACAGCTGGCTAGAACATGTGGGGCTGCACGAATTCCAACATCACGACTCCGTTCTTTCTCACAGTTCTCTCTCTCTCTCTCTCTCTCTCTCTCTCTCTCTCTCTCTCTCTCTCTCTCTCTCTCTCTCTCTCTCCAGTCGGCCTTTCTTTCTCCCGCATCTGAAGTGCTCTGTTACTTCTCAAAACATAATCCCTGCCATTCACTTTTCCCTTTTACACCCTCCCCTTGAGAAGGTCTCCTGCTGCTGCTGTCCAGCATCCTCACAGCGATCCCTTTCGTCGTGCTGCCCTCAAAGGCCAGTTGCTTCCACTCTTGACTACAGTTCTATTTCACTGGCGCCGCCCCCGCCCCATGTAGACAGCACATTAGCATACAAAACCCCGTGTTGTGGCACCGAATCTCTTTTGATCATCCATTTTTTTTTTCTTTAGGGATCTTTGAAGAATTCCAATCAGGTGTTAACCTACAAACCGCTTTCTGAGGTTTCACCTCCCGGGAGAACCTCATCACAGCTCTAGGAGGAAAACTCCCACCCAGGCATGGCTGCCCTTGACACTGTTTCCACCCATTTTCAAAGACTCAAAACAATGAATTCTAACATCTTGACAATAAGTTTTATGTATGCTGAAATTTTCTAGAATCATTTTTGGGGTGTCTTGTTTAACCAAGTACAAAATCACAAAAGAAACAATTTGCCACTGTGTGTTAAGTCTTTGAGGCCAAAAAATGTAGCAATTCTATAGAAAAGAGTCCCAAGTTGGAGTGGGGGGGGGGAGATTTAAAGTGCTCTCCTCACCTGCTTCTCTCCCTATTTCAACTACACCAAGAATGAGTGATTGGCACAAGCCTATACTCACAGCGACTGGGGGAGACTGAGCTGGGCTGACCACAAGTTCAAGTTTGTCTAGGCTGCGCAGTGGGTTCTAAGCTAGAACAGACATCTTAGTGAGAGCCTTAAGGAAGCTGATGATGCAGCTCAGAGGTAGAGAACTTGCCTAGCGTGGGAGAGGCTTTATACTCAACAGCCCCCTCCCTAACGCTGCAAAGAGAGAAGAGTGAGAAAGAGAAAGCTAGAGTTTGGGAGAAGACAGAAAGATCACATCTTACAGATATTCTGCAGGGGGCGGGGGGAGAAGACATTAAATTAACGTGGGATTAGAGAATGAATGAAAATTATAGCTGTGAGGGAATCTGATGGGTAAGCCAACACGTTCGTGCTTTATCATTTTCTCTTCGTCATTAAGAAAAAGGAAGATACCATTCGTTCTGCTTGTAGGTGTTTGCTTTCTTACTTCTCTTCATCCGAAAACAGTCATTTATGATCATTTGATCAGTGTTCTAGTTTCAGCGTGAATCATTTTTTGATACTCAATGAATTTCCATTATGAACATCTACTAATATAGAAATATATCCTATTAAAATGATAGGGACAATTTTAGGAGTCCAAAGCCAGTTTTGCACCATTTCTGAAATCCTAATTTTGAAATCAGTTTGTGCACCCCTAAATATGAGCGTACATCTGAGAGTAGGTGTGAGGTGTAGGAAAAAATTAGGTCTGAAAGAAATCCACTACAAAAAATCCACCTCTTCATCTGAATACAGAAAGGAAGGCTGTAACCCACCACTTCCCTGCACTGCAACAGCCAAGCTGTCTGCCATTGTTACCTGCAGTGTGTCATCGCGGTGTGTCACTATTTGCTTATCCTTGCTTTTACGCCCAAAGAGCGATATGAAGAGGCAGGAACACCTCCACTTCTGCCTAAATATAGAAAAACAAACGATGTTTAATCATCTGCATAACCCCCACATAAGCACTTTCTAGAATCTCTAAATGCTAGCTGTTCTCAGCAATGTACTAGCTAGAAGTGTCCCTGTATGTGTGTTGGGGGCGGGGTGCGAAGCAGGCAGTTGTAAGTCGCATCTTTAAAACTGTCAAAAAATGGTTAAGAAATATGAAAAATTGTAAATCTAAGTATATAAAAATATAAATCTTGTACCGAGGCTAAAGCATCACGTGATCGGTTGTAGTGGTGTCAGAGTTATAGATTAGACAGGAAACTAGACTTGAGGACCCAAATGCTACTGTGACTGTCCACTTTACTAATGGAAGACACAGTCACAAAAATACAAAAGTTGTTCTCATTTAGTGCCGGGGTGTTTACTCCCCTTGGTGCTACAGAATCAAAGCTGGACTCTGCAGAGACCGTAATTGTCAAGGCTCCTTCAGGCAACTCCCAATTGCTGTGAGAAAATAGGCTTCCAGCAAACTCGACGTGGCTCTGCCCCATTTCCTGTTAGAAGACAGCAGCCTCGGGGGCATCAGAGAGGACATGTTGACTCTCTCTCTACTCCCTCCCAAATCAGGCTGATGTCTCAGGAAGAGAGCCATTTCTCATACCTTCTTGTTGGCTAAAACACGAATACAGCGTATACTTAATAATTCTCAGCATTCCTGTATCAGTGCAGATATATTTTCACTCCACCTATAATTCAAAATGCTGGTTAGAGCAATGTGGTGACTGGAGCCTTCTCTAAATATTTTTGAATAAATGAATAAGTAAACGTGTTCCTAGGAAATTTAATCAGGTCATGAATCAGAGAGTGCAAACGACTTATGGTTTTAAAGTGTACAAAGGTTACTAGAAGTTGAAGGAATGAAGTGGAAATAGGCACAAAGATTTCCTTTGAGCTCAGGGAGGGTGAGGGGAGTGAGCAAGGTGCTTACAGTTTGGTGTGGGACCAAGGTTTGGCTTTGAGCTGAACAAGGACAAACAGAAGCATTTGAGAGGGCATCTTTGGCCCGTTAGTGCACTCAAGCCATTCGGCTTTCTATGATTTATAAGGAGTTAATCTCACTTTTAATATGAGCACTTTATTATAAAAGAGCTTTGCCCCTAGGGGTTTGTTAATTGAGATGTCACCATATTCCCGGTGGTTGTGAATCTTCCTCCCTGGAGAACAGAGATGACCTTTGGAGCCAGCCAAGAGTCATTTAGCACCAAGCAGGGTGGGCAAAGCAGGAGATCCATCCGAGTAAGAGAGTCCAGGGGCAAAACGAGGGAGACCACCAAGCAGGAGTGATCCCTTCATAGGCTCCAAAACCCGTGCTGAAAGTGATTCCTGAGGACTCCCACATGCCTGGGGCAGCAGCTTCAAAATAAATACATCATCTGCCAAGGTGAACCTTTCAAAGGAGACTCTTCATCTGCCCGCCAGTGTGTGGATGCAGTCATACTACGGCAAATCCACGATCTCAAGACACTGAGCAGATGCCTGGCTCCTTCCTTGTATATTTTGGGGGTGTCCACTCTGGTGAGTTCACCTAATACTAACATTCTTGCATCACATCCAACCTCTAGCCCCAGCCAAGGTTGCAAACCCAGTATTCCAGCCCAGTCCAGTGAGCTCCCCAGATCCTTCCCCGCCTGTACCCTCCCCAACATCCACAGCTAGCCTAGGTCACACACGCTGTGCGCCACCCAGTCAGGTGTGTTCCAAGGACCTTAGGACACATGCACCCTTTGCAACTTCCAGGCTTGGTCCTGTTTGCATATCCTGTGGCCTGGTGCAGTCTGGTGAGTTCCCAGATCCTATCCATCCATGCCTGTACCATGTCTAATCTACAGGCCTAGTCAGGATCACACGTTTGTGTACCGGCTGAGTCTGGTGAATCCTCACAACCTTGCTTGCCTGCATCATTCGCAACCTTAATCACACGGCCTGCCTGCTACCTTAGCCTGGCGGAAACCAAGCCCACCCACGCCATCCCCACACTCACAGCCATAGCTCACACAACAACCCAAACAGATTCAGCCACTTGTCCTACTCTCATACTTCCTTGCTTACCACTGAATTGGAATCGGCCCCGTTCCTCCAAATGCAAATCAACATCCAGCATCTAAAACATTGAGGAGCTAGATCCTCACACCTGATCTGAAATCAACCAAGCTTCGGCAATATATACGTATATACGTGTGTGTGCATGTAGGTGTGTGTGTGTGGGTGCGTGTGCATGTGTGTGTGTGTGTGTGTGTGTGTGTGTGTGTGTGTGTGTGTGTGTGCGCGCGCATGTGATACATTATATTGTTAGAGAGCATAGGGACGTTTTAGTTACATTTGAAAGATCTGTTTCATGCCACCTGTTTTATGCCACTTGCTAAGCAGATCCTAAACTTTTAGACAGAAAACAGGTAAAAGGTAATTTATGATTTATGCATATAAAATAATTTTGATACGACATTTTTCTTATGGGCAAAACTGAACACAGTGACTCAAATACGTGATCGTACCACAAATAGTTTTCTTTTCATTCATTAGGAATTTTCATCCCTTCCAGATAGTATCCAAAGCATCTAGGCTGTTATCTTACTTGTGACAAGTATACAATTTTTTTTTGACAAATCAAATCCTCTAATATTATATGGTTGACAGATTTGAAAAAAAAAAAAAAAAAAGAAGTATATAACACTCCGGCATCTGAGGCAAGAGGATTACAAATTTGAAACTGGCCTGGGCTACGTAGTAGTAAGACCCTGTCTTAAACAAAAGACAATAATATACAGGGCATATTTATGCTGGAAGATTACCCATCATTTATCTGAAAGGCAAGTTCAAGTAGCTGCCCTACATTGTATATGGAAAGGTCACAAAAGAACTCAAAAAGTGGAGCAGCCAGGGAACTCTTCTCTAGTGGGATCTCTGAGCTTCCTCCAGTGGGGATCTGTGGGGTCTCCAACATCCTCAGAATGTCACACACAGATGTGTCTAGGTGGCCCCAGGGAAGGAAGACAGAGGCTGTGCAGGTGTTGTTCCTGAGAGTTGGGGGGCTGGAGGGGCCGGGGAGGGGGTGGGTGATAGGGACAGAGAAATTTCTGAGGCCCTGGGTGTGGGATACTGTCTGTATAAAAGAATTGAAATGGAGAAAAAAAAGGGGATTTTTTTTCCCATGTATGGCTGTAGATTATGAATTGGATCCCCTTTAATGTTCCTTGAGAGAGCAAGTCAAGATTAAAATTGCTTTTTAAATTACTTTCAGTTAACTGGATTGTGTGTCTTTCAGCGATACTGCACAAAGATTACGTCATAAATCCTTGGGGATTTATTTGAGTTGCAAACAGTGTAATTTTTTCCTGTTTTTCCTTCTCTCCAGTTTCCTATGGTGGAATCTGCTGCTGAGTTGCCACCCGTGAGGCCATTGCCAGGAAGCTGCCAGGCAGCTGCTGAGACCAGATGTGTGACCTCTCCACCTCCCCCAAGTCCAACTGAGCTTCTCCGGCTCAGTTCTGTTAGGGACCAGACAACATCCAGGGAGCACGGAGTGTTACCTAAACACTCTCCTCGTGCATATGTGTGTGCCAAATGTGTGTGCTCAGGAGGTTGTGGGTGGCAAGTTATTTGTGGCAAGGATTAGAATTGGTTGGCAATATTTTATTAGTGCGAAACCATCAAGATAAGAGTCAAGAGAAGAGGGAGGTATGTCTGAGAGTCCTGGGCTCTTTAAATAACAGAATCCAGTGAGCCTGTTCCCTCCCAGGCCAGGGAACATAATCAATGGCTTTCTTAGGGATCAATTCACCTGCTAGTGACAGTCTGGCTTTTTCACAAAGATAGCCTATGATTCGCTCCTGTATCCAAGTCTATTCTGGCTCTTGTTTCTCTCTGTGAATTGCGCCAGAGCAGCTACTAAATTAGCCAAGTGATTGACCCTGTGGCTTTTATTCTTAGTTTATTTCAGAGGTTTCTGTTCTGTCCTGTTTCACCTCTCCCCGTGGCAGTTGCACCGATTTCTTGGAAGTGGTGTTTGTCTTGTACCACAATGAATGCTTGCTTGTAAAAGCACCGCTCTGAGAGAGAGCTCTCATGCACTTCTGAGAACACACCGGTGGTATTGTTTCTATGTCCTTTGCTCTCTTTTAGATTTCTTTTCCCATTGATCCTCCTCCCTTTTTTTTTTTTTTTCCTTCTAAGAAATGTGTGTTTGACATTTACTGAAATTCCATATACTAAACCAGAAATGCCAGATGCTCTTCTTGCCATCAATAAACTCTCACTCTTGCCTTAAAAGTTAACAGGAAACAATTATTGTGACAGAGTAATTTGCAACCACGATAGGACTTTGTGAATTGGCAAAGAATTTTCATCGACACCAGTAGGTGCTTAAGAAGGAGGCTATTTTCGTTTCTAAATTCACACCTTCTTTATAAACTCAATTTTCAGAGGGAGAAAGTGATTCTCCCACCGAGTGTGTCTAGTTCTTGAGTTGCATCTCTTCTCTCTCTGCAGAGGCAGCGGAGCTCGCGGGGTAGAGGGAGCAAGCATCTCCCCACTCTGCAGTCCTGATGGCTATCCCTCCCCAACAGGTTTATGCAGGATCTTTACAAAGGCTTACATTCTCTTAAAGGAGAGGATGCCTAGCCAGTGAGAGTTCTGCAGTATCACGTGTGTCCCAGGAAGGGACTTTTAGCACTTAGCACTACCCTTGGCTCCCACTCACTGATGGTTCATACGTGCCACAGGATGGAGTTTTCTGACCTGAAGACAATGGACAATGGAATTGGGAAGAAAACAAGTGAATGTGACTAGTTAACAAGCCTTAGAGCGGGGAAGGAGTCCACAGATTGCCTTTGGTCCCTACATTCACCATGGCCTACATAACCATCTGTGAATAAAGGGGAAGTTAAAGGTTCGTCAAATTCATAGATGGTTCAAAGATAAGAGGAATATGGAAAAAATGATTATCAGAATTCTAAATGTTTTTGACAGGCAAGAGCAATAATGAGCTGACTAAAATGATCAGCTTTAACAGGGATAAATAAAATGATCTTGCAATTGGGCTCAAAAAAATCTAATTGTATATAGACAAGGGAAGAGAAATCTAGCTTAGCAGCCTTTGACATTTAGTCCATAGAAGATTCAGTGTTCTTCTGTCTTCTTTTAAAAAATGAAGCTAAGGATGAGACAGGGATGAAACCCACTGGGAAAGGAGGAGAGGGGAAGTTGGCAGCAGCAAAGGTAGCCGGGACATAGTTTAAACTACTATCAAGAAAAACCACTCAGCGCAAAATCCACAGATGGCACCTCGCCGCGTGGCTGTCCCTTAAACTGGGTTCTTCAGCAGGAAAAGCAAGGGACAAGAATGAAGCTACTGAAGATGAATATCAGGTGAAGAAAGACACAAGTCAGCACAGCGTGTGGCCTCACACCTGCCCTGTGCCTGGGCAGCCAGGAAGGAATGTAGACCAAGTTGGCTAGCAAACAGGCTGCTCTGGGGAGGGTGAAGAATAGGGGAAGGCTAACAATTCACCTGACCGCTTTCCTGTTGGGCAAGATCCAAACAGAAGTGCCAACACTATCTGGGTGCGCTCTCTGGCCTCTCCCACTGACCAATCATGAGACCAGCACTGGTGTGACTTTACCCAATTTCAGAAGGAGCTATTTTCTTCGATTATGGCTGAGGAGAAGCACCCCGGCACAGCTGAGGTACTCATCAAGAACAGTAGCAGTCAAGCTAATCAAGAGACACTGAAAGCACAGAGAGCGTTTGTTCAACCCTTTTTACCTGGTTTCCAACATGTAGAATACGGGCAGGTGGCCCAACTAGAGCCACAGGGGGCTAGAAAAGGAAAAATCAACAAGATACCTTTTTTTTTTTTTTTTTTAAAGCTGCTGTCATTTTAAGCCATACGTAGCCGTAATGGCTTTCCTGTCACAGGCAGAGAATATGAAAGACCCAGAGTTATTTAGTCATTAACACTGTAGCATTTATTGCCTGTGTTCTTTCCAAAAGCCAATAAAAATGTTTTAGGCCTTCAAAAGATTTACTATTTACAAAATATAAAGCTGATAAACTGAAATTAATAAATGCTTAATTAAACATCTACAAAGTGTAACAAGATGTCAACTGCGTTATTTGTTGCGCTCAGCGTTCACAAAATTTCATTATGTTTGAAAATCATTTGTACGTTAGATGTTTACATTTTGCAAGAATTCCTGACTACGCACGATGCTTGTAACAAGGAAATCATTGCCTGTCATAAAGTAAACGAGTTACTCATAAATTTTTCTTCAAAAGTGAATGACTTTTAAAATCCTTCCAAAAGCCTCATGACAGAAAGCAACTCCTGTGAGCTAACAATGGCTTTACTGTGTTGTGCATAATTGTAGTGGGATATCCAAAAGGGTGGTGACCACTAAGACCTGCTGCTGTCCTGCGGGGGCCAGCCCTCTCCAGTACGAGCAAAGCAGATCCCGGGGGCTGCCTTTACATCCCAGAGCTGCCTCTCGGGAAGGGAAGGCTCACACTGTGAGACTTTGAATCTTTACTTCCCGAGTATTAGCTAGTCAAAGCAAAGTAAGCAACTTCGTCTCTCTGTGCCACAGTTCTGCACAGCCAACACGGGACTGATAATGTCTGTTGCACTGGTTATGGATAACGTAGAATATTAACGACAGATTCTAGCCCAGGGCCTAACCCACACCAGAGCCTCAAAGCTTACCATTAGTAACAGTGAGTCATTGCAGAGTCTGGCGAAAGAAAAGCATGCTGGGAAACCAACTCTATTCTATGTCGAGTGGGAAGAACTGAGGGATTTTTAGGTTGGAAGGGAGACACTGACCCTTACGTCCTGGAGATCCTTTCCTTGGAGATGTATATGTATTCAACTTTAAATGTAACACAGCATAAAATGTGAATAGAACGGAATGGGTTAGTAAATAAATTCATCGGCCAAAGATGGCTAGATGCTAATGTGTAATAGGCTATAAGGTTTGAATTTGTGCTCTTGGCTCTGGAGGACAGAGCCAGAGCCAGCGGTTCAGAGCTGTAACGGAAGCAGATGTCTCCTGTTTTAAGGGATAACTCCATTGAACTAGAACTGGCAAAAACTGGACCAACCTTCCTCACCGAGAGGGCGCACTGTGAACAAACTGAGATGAAGGCTGTGGGTGGAGCACACTCGCAGCAGTACCGGAGACTCTTCCAACAGCTTCCACCTTTCTGTCGCCACTTGGGTCACCGACAACTGGAGTGTCAGCACATTCTTAGGCGACAGCATGTTCCCAATGGGAAAACACTGCTGCTGCACTGTGGGCGTTTCCTTTAGCTAGATGTGTGGCGCAATTGTCATGCTGGGTGTGCAGGAAGCTCTTTCTGCTTGTCCTGTTGCTTTCTGTTCTGTCGCGACTATGTAGGAGAACTGGGAGGAGGAGAAAGAGGGTGGGAAAGGAGGAAACGTTCAATAAAACATATTAGCTAAAAGTTAAAGAGGAAAAGAGAAGATTAAAAAGAAAATAATACTTTGTCCAAACTGCATTACATCCACAACTCTTTAAGTAGAGTTCATTATAAATGCTGCTTGAATCAAGCAGTAAGGTATTAAAATATTTTGAACAGTGGTTACTTCACACCAGACACTAAAAAGCCAACGTAGTTGGACATAGGGGTATACATCTTTAATGCCAGCACTTAGGAGGTAGAGGAAGGCAGGCCTCTGTGAGATCAAGACCAGCTGACCTACACAGCACGTTACAGACTAGTCAGGCCTGCATAGACAGGCCCAGGTATTTTGGGTTTGTTTTTTGTTGTTTTCTTTAAGGCAGCACATTTTTAAATGATACTTCTCTGCTGTTAGGAGATGCAGCGACTCTGAGAAGTGTGCTGGCTGCTCAACTTTTGGAAGGCTAAAGTTACCACTTGGAGTCTTGCTTTGCTTCCTGTCGATTGCTGCTCGGTGCCTCCTTTTGGCTGCTTCATGACTGATGTTGACAACTTCCTAGCTACTCCTATGAAGGTCTATCATCACAAACAGGTTACTGATGCCCAGTGACTAAGGCCCGACACATAATTGATGATTTAAAAGGCTGATCTGGGTGACAGCATGTGGTGTGGCATGCTTCAGCTTCTGTAGCCTCAGGGTTCTTTTCTCGCCTGTGGCCACACTCTCCTTTCCCGGATCCATGTGTCTCAGTTTCGACTAGTGAAAACGGAGATGTGGCCTTTGAGGGAAGGACTGTTGGAGACCTGTCATTTGTGTCTGTTTACATGTTGCTAATGAAAAATGCACTAGGACAGCCACTATACCTCTTTTTCATAGGACCAGAGGCCGGTTTTGAAGCTGGGCGTTGGCGGTATATTAGCTGCATCTCAGAACACTTATTTCCTCCAAGTCACTAAAAGCCAGACCTTTCTGCTTCTAGGAAACTGTGTTGTCTAATTCAGTGACTAGTTCCAAAGCCCTAGCTCTTAAGACAGTGTGCTCTCTTCTCACCTGACCTTGGATAAAGAGAGAATTCTACCTCTTTGTGTCTTCAGTCCTAATCTGGAACCCTAGAGTTTAAAATCCCTGCTGAGGTGAAGAACACAGGTCTGAGTGTGCTACAACAAAGCCCTCCCTATCTTTCAAGCCTACTCAAACTTTTCCACCGAACATCTGCCCCTGAACACCTGAACGCCCTGAGCTGATTCCACCGAGAAATGCCCCTTGAGCTGTTTTTCCAGCAAGAAGGGGCGGGGGCGGGGGTGGGGGGAGTTGTGCTGTGTCATCCCTCTTTCACCTGCTGTCCTCAGGGATGAGGCTGGCTGAGTTCAGGGTATGGTCCTAGTCTAGGAAGCAGCCTCTTTCCCCATTGTGCAAAGCTAATTGGCCCTTGTGGAAATTGGACCTATGCCCTTAGACTAATTAACACTACTGCCTATTAGCTCCAGCTGAACTAACTTCCGAAAACACACACTCATTTTATTTAGTAGATAGCAATTTGCATTTTTAAAAGATAGCCTGCCCATAGCTTCTGGCCACTAAATGTGCCTCAAACTCCACACACGCTCAAAGCAGCACGGACTTGGCACACATTCTGCCTCCTGGGGTATTAGGAGGGGCAGTTGGAGCAAGAAACTACCTGTTATGCCCTCTCTGTCACTAGCTTAAATGACCTTCCCGGAATTAGCGATTAGCCTCACAGGACCTGGTTTCTCTTCTGTAACCCTGGGGGAGGTAGCCTAAAGGATCTCTAACCCCCATTCTCAGTGTGAAAAGCTGTGATCTTTGAAACCGCATGCCCTGAGAACCTGGAACTTCGCTGACAAATGGCAGCCCTTGCTGCCGCAGGTAGGGCAGACTCGGTTAATACGTGTGGCTCCCCTTCGTAAGCCGCGTATATAACTCTTAGTGGAAGTTAATGGGAATCAGAGACACCACCAGCAAAACAATCGATGCCTGCTCCTTTAACCCGTGACCTCCGGGCCTGTCATTCAGCCGCCTGCGTCCAGATGTCCTTCCATAACTCAAGAGACCTGAATAAACCCCGAGCAAAACTAGCTGAGGAGAGGCCGATGCCAGGACTCAATGATCTTTTTCGAGGTGGGGAGAGTGTGGGGGAACATTCCCATTGCAAGTCAAGCCCATGGTAGAGCAAAATCAGCCAAGGCACAGGAGGGGCGAGGGAGAGGAGGAAATAAATGCCTCATATCCCATCCTCAGCTGGTTAAAGCTTGGTGGCGCACTCTCCAATGAGCTGCACTGAAAGGGCTCTGCCAAGGAGACTTCATAAGGTGCATCATCCCCGTATGCCACCTCTACAACACACGGGCACATTTGCCCTCTAGGTTGTTAGATCAAGTGGAACCGGTAATGAATTATGCATGAAGCCGTTATTTAACCAATGCGAATCAGTTTAGTTACATTTCTTGGTCTATTTGTAGACAGGGGACTGGCAACCGCCTAGCTGAGGGTGGTGCATCCCCCGAAGCTTTCTGGGCTGTTCTCTAGTAGTTAGTTCAGACGGCTGTGCGCACACCACGAGCACAGCCAAATCTGCTGCGGTTTTCCTTTCCTGCAGGGACCTGAAGCAGCGAACAGAAGAAGCAAGTGCCGAGGAGCCTTTCCTGCCTGGACACTATCTGGGCTTTTTCACTGCTCTCTGCATTCTTACCCTTGACCCCCTGGTGCTATCCAGTTCCCCCGTGTCAGGTCCCTCTGAAGGCTGTGATTTCCTCTCCTGACATGCAACAGGAAGGGGAGAAAGCTGCAGGCCAACCTTTGCTCTGAGAGCACCGGAGACTTATTAACAAAGGGGGCATATGACAGGGTGTGCTCAGGAAATATTGATAAAGTGAGAGAGAATGAGGAGAGAGAGAGAGAGGCCTTGTGAGACCCACCTTCCCCTCACCACCCACACAACACAACACCCCTTCCTCTCTCTCTGCCGTATGTCTGTTGAGATGTCAAGGGGTGGGGGGTCTTCTGGAACGGCTGGACCCAGTAGATAGCTGTACGCTTTGGCTTTTGTTCTGAGTTGAGAACCGAGATAAAGTCGATGAACTGATAAAACAGTGAAATAGTGAAACTTCCCTCATGGAGCTAAATGACGAGTTGATTAATACAAAGGGCTTAGAAGCCAGGTTGGCACAAGGTGAATGTGCATGCAAGGCCTTGTTAATATGTTTGTGTTAATTATAAGAAGATCTAGGGGAAAAGCAAACGCGATACCCCAACAGGTCACTTCTCTTCTGAAGATTTCTAGAACTAACTGTCAAGAAGACACTCCGAAGAACAGCAAGCTTGTGTTCTCCTGACCCCTTGCTCTTTGATTTTGCTCCATTCTTGCTAAAGTCATCTCTTGGCTACTGATCACTTCTGTAGCTCAGGACAAGGGTAAGGCTGTTCAAGTTTTGCTGCTTGCACTGATTTTTATTTTGAAATGTACTGAGGTCACAGCTACAGGGGAAGAAAAGCTGGACCTAGTCCCCAGTCAGACGTTTACCAGCTTGTTAAGCGTGAACAAGTCCCTCAGTATTTCTCAATGGCGGCTTCCTCGTGTGTAAAACAGCGGAATCATATTTATCCTGACCGCCTCCTGGCTTTGCCAAGAAAATCCACTGAGATGCTATAATATGAGAAGACACTGAGAAGAGAAAATTGCTATAGAAACAGAAGCATGGCCTGGATCTTTGAATTCATTGTATACACTGGTTAGTCCAACATACATGCCACGGCAAGTCCTTCCTGATAGTAAAGATTTGTCAGGCGACATAGGGACCATTCCATTGGATCCGGTCATAACCGTCCCAGTATTTTTCTGTCTCAGAAACCCCAGGCTAGGCGTGAGAAGGAGGCTTAGCTGCGCAATACTCTTCAACAGTACCATTCGCTGACTCTGACGTCAGCCTTCTCCTCCCCGCTCAGTTTTATCACTCTATCACGCTGCAAAGCTCTTTATGCTTCAGTGGGGGTTTTTATTCTGTGCCTTTAATGTAAAATGACAGGCAAATCTTCAGAAGGTTCAGTGTTAAGATCATGTCTTTTACATTCCTGCAGTCTCTGTTGTTTAGTTCAGCTTGTCAGGCTGTCAGATAAAGGCCCATGGAGCGTTCTACGGGAATTATTAATGAAGATTCGACTGTTTTTTTCTTCTAGGAACGGATCACTTCACTTTTCATCTTGCTGGCATTTTACATTAACAAACTAAAAATAGCCACGAGTACTTGAGGGGAGGAAATATCAATATTTGGCAGGGTGTTCTTTGCTTTCCAGTTGTTATATTTGGTTCTTTGCCTAGTTAGGACAAAGACAAATGAATCCGTTCTAATAGCATAATCCCCAAATCAGTACTCACGGAGTCTTTGTCTAGTGTAAGAACCAAATCTCGCGTTCTGACACCTTCCTTTAAGCATGGGTTTGTCTCTGCTTGTCCTGGAAAACAGCCACCTTCACATGAAATCTGACAGGGGTGACTGCAGGAAAGTATTGCACCCTGAACTGCACCAGCCCAGTTGCTGCTTTTCTGCAGAGACAGCTGACTCTCTGCAGGCTGCCAGCTCATGATCCACGCTGTTCCTGTTTACGAGCAGGGACTGTCTGTGGCATGTTGCAGTTCCTTGCTCTGCAGAACCCATTGTGGTCCACCGTTATTAGAGCTTTCTTTCACAGACAGCGCCATGTGTGTCAGAATATCAGATGGATGAAGTTTGACATCTTTATTCATCTTCTATTTATGGGATGAACGTACAGTTAAAAGGTGGCTTGAGACCATCAAACCCACGGCTGGCTGTGACCTGAGAGGAATTTAACTTAGGTCTCCTGAGGTGAAGAGAGAAAAAAAGGAAAGAAATGAAGTGCCTGTTTCAATTTAATACTTTAGGTTTCTCTCTCTCTCTCTCTCTCTCTCTCTCTCTCTCTCTCTCTCTCTCTCTTTCTCTCTCTCTCTCTCTCCCCATCTCCCTTTCTCTCTCAATCAAAAGGCTGAGACCTTCTTTGGCCCCCTGAAGTTTTAGGGTTTCAGATGCTTAGAGACACAATCTGTGCAATTTGGTGGCATCTGTTTTTTCCAGACAGTGTATTACCACTATAAAGTAGCCTAAACTGTGGGGTCCTCCCCGCTGGGGGCCACTTCAAAAGCATTGTTTGAAGTCCCCCTGATGTTGGCTGTGGGTGAGAGCGGTGACTGTTACGTTTAGTTTATTAATTACTTTGAAGCACAAAAAGAAATGCTAATTTTCATCTAAATCCCTCAGCCCGGCTTCCTCCTTCAAGTTAACAGCCTTCAAATCTGGTTTGTTTTCGCTTCTGTCATCCCTGAGTAACTTTAGTTCCAAATATTGCTACATTGTAGCTATTTAACACCTCTCGACTTGGGGTTGTTCGCTTGTCTTTCCAAAGAGAATGTTGCTGTTTTGTCCTAAAGGAAACAAAACTTAGGGATTCTAGCAAATCAGCTCTCCCAAATTTCTCCTATGAAACCTGGGTGGATGTAGCCAAAAATGCCCCTACTTACTAAATTCATCAAGAAGGGAAGAACATCTTCCCAGAAGGCCAGCTGGCAGTTTCTGGAATCTCCTGAAATCTGAAGAAGAAAACTGTCCCCCTGCTACTGGGAGGAGCAAATGATCTACTACCTTTTAATCACAGTTGCTTGTCTCGCCCCAACCACAGGCTGCTTATTGCTACATATTTGCTCAAAAAACTCAAACCAGTCAACAGGCTTCTCTGTGGTGTAAAGCCAAACAAAATCACCCTGAAGTTCAGACGCAGTCACCAGACAAAAATTTGCTAAGAACAAGCAGAAATGAGCAGTTAATGGAACCCATATGTGGCCACTAAGGCAAATTTACGAGAACTTCCAAGGGATTTCTGAAGAGGGTCCTGTAGCAGAGAGAAAGATCAAACAACCGTTTCCCTGTCACACCGGACGGCAAATACACAGTTTCTCCGTATTTGCCCTGAGAGACACTGGGAAAATTCTGACCACAATGTTTGCTTTGTCAGGAGCTGACCACAACATGGAGTCCCCTAGGGAAAGTGTTTAAAGATGTAACCTCATTCCTCGCAGCATAGACCCCTCAGCCTTTGGAATCTATTGCTTAGAATCAGATGTATCCCAGAGAAGAGGGATGACCAGCAAAAGGTGAGAGCTGAGCAACTTTCTTCACCCAGGAAAAATGGCGTGCATTCCAAAGTAAGTCTTGTCCTTTCTTCAAATACGCATTCACTCCTTCTCTGGGGAGGGAGGGAGTTTCCTCACCCATATTTCAGAACCACACTGAATAGTTTAGCAACGCACATGCTCTCTGAACGATGGCTGCAGTCACGTGGGAGCTCGCCTCTCTTTGTTACTGTTTTCTTTCCCCTGTGTGTGTGTTATGAACTCTGACCTATAGTGATGGACTCTCCCCCCTTTCCTCCCCCCCCCCACCTCTTTAGAAATTACAAGAGTGTCCTTACGGGTTCTGAAGATGAGTACAAGGGCCTTGGACATCTGTTGGCTCTGTTTCTTAATAATTAAACTTTATTATACAACCCAACTAGCTTACACAAGAAGGAAAAAGGGTTAAAGGGACAAAAGAGTGAACTTTCCAGTATCCGTTCCACGGGACGGGTCCTTAGGTGTCTCTCTGGCCCGCATGCCGGTCCAGCCTGTTCGCTGCTCCACACGCCCGGGCTGAACCTGTTGTTCTCTCCTCCCCACCTGCCTGAGTCATATGGGAAGGGCGGTCTCCTCCTGTAGAGGGTCCATTAGAAAAACAATAGCCCAGGTGAGGTTCCCAGGTCTGCTTCCTGAATTCTAGGCTCAGGATGGCTCTACCCAGTCTGTCACAAAGCTTGGGGTGCCCCAAGCCCGCCAAGATTGCTTCTACCTGTGACAAAGCTTAATCTTTCCCACAGACCTCTGTCTGTGGAACCACTGGAAGACTGCTCCAACAGCTTCTCTCGTCCTTCTAGCAGGGAAATGGAAACGCTAGATCAGTAATAGAGGAGCCAATGGGGCCAGTTTAGAAGAGAAGCCTGGCTGAAACATGGATACTTTTGGACAAACTCTCCTGATTAACCAAGAGCACACAAAACGACGCAGGCCGACAACAGAAACCAGAAGGGCCCGGTGATGTTCCCAGTTCCGAGAGCCTTTTGGTTGCTACCCCGGGGTAGGCTCACTAGTCTCACAGCTGCCTGAGGCCAGTTGGAGGGAAGTTGAAATGTTCAACGTGTGAAGAGTCAGCAGGATCCGTGGAGATAATGGAACATTCAGTTTGACATCCCGAACTGGTGTATCCAGGAAGAGCAGGGTTCTTGCTGGGATGGGAGACAGTAATTGTTTTTTTAGCATGACAGATAAGACACTTGGGCTTCTGCGGATTCTCTACAACAGAGAAACAACTGCTCTCAATGTCAATGCTAAATATTTAAATTTGGGCTTGCAAAGGCTTCCTTTTCCCCACACCTACCCCTCCTGCCGGAGCACTTTCAAGTAAGACTGCCCCATCGCTCTTAATTTTACACTCAAGTAGTGCAAACATAATCAATTTTAGGAGGATTTGAATAATCAAGTCAGCCCATTAAACTAGTAAGCATGGTGGGTGGGTGTGCGCAGGTGCTTCTGTGCCTGGAGGCCCAAAGGTCAACCTGGGGTCTCATTCCTCAGCAATCTTCTGTCTTGTTCTGTGAGACTGCCTCTCACTGGCCTGGAGCTTGCCAAGTAGTCCAGGCTGGCTGGCCAGTCAGTCCTAGGGGTCTTCCTGTCTCTGCCACCACAGCGTGGGGATTAAAGGCACTGCATTCTGTTAGGGTGCCAGGACTATTTGTTGCTGTTGTTGTTTGTTGATTTTGTTTCTTCTGGGTTCTGAGGACACAACTCAGGTCCTTGTGCTTATGTCAAGTATTTTCTAGACTGCGCCATCTCCTCAACCCTCAGCCCATCACTAAGGACCTTCTGTGGAATTATAGGGACCATTGTGTGGCTGGACTTGGTTCCATGGCTGGCGGAAGCTTATAAATAAAACTCTTAGGCTGAAATTTGAGAACTGAGAAGGAGAAAAGAGGCAGAAGCTAGCAGACGATGCTATGTGGTAGAAATTATAAACAGTCTCTTCTTCCCTCTGAGCTTGTACACAGAGCAGCCCCTCCTTGGGTGTTCCAATTGACAGCTGCAGTCAAGTGGAGCCACAGATGTACTATTACTTAAACCCAAAACCATCTTCCCACAGCAATGCCAATCCCACCTGGTGATCGCCCTCCTTCCGGTTACCTCACTTAGCTGCCTTGACAAATATTTAACCTACACGGAGGAACGGACATTTAAGGAGACACATCACTAGCTCTCCCCCTCCCCCGTTGAGATTGTTGAAAAACATCAGACAATACAATTCTCAGAATAACGTTGCCTTCGGAAGGAGGGTTTCCCCTCAAATTCCCCTCCCACTACTGCAGAGTCCAGCTGTCTTTCTCACCCCCCCCCCCACCTCTCTACCTCCACCCCCTCCCCAGCAAACTCTGGAAAAAACAGTAGTAACTAACATTTGTGCCTTTGGCAATAAAACCGCAGGCCTCGCAAACCCCAAATGGCAAAAAGACATTTCCATTCCAATCCCAGTTTTAAATTAAACTGTAATGAAAAATCAGCAGTGGCAGCTGGGACCAGAGACACTGATTGTCTCTAGGAACAAAAAGGAGGGGTGCAAAGCAGGGGCGGGAGGTGGGGGGGGGGAGGAAAAAAAGAAAAGAGGCCGCAAGTAAGCCTCGCTCTGGCAATAAAGCAGCTGGTAAACCTTCAAGTATAAAGAAATTAGAAAAACAAATCTACTACTGAGACAAGCCAAGATGGCTGTTTCCCTCCGCAATCACAGCGAGGCGGATCACAAATCACCCTCCACTTTATCAATGGACAAGGAGGGGGCGGGGAGGCCGCAAAGATGCGCAGGCCTGTACTGACACCTGGAGGAAGATGAAGGTAATTCTCGAGGGGCGCGGCCCCTCCCCCACACCCTAGGCGGAGGACAAGGGATAAGGCTTTCTCACGATTCCCTGGCAGCAAGGAGACCCCTCCAGACTTCAAGGAAAAATAAGAGAGGCATCTCTGCCTTCTTATGCTTTATAAACGGGGGAAAAATTGCTTTGAGGAAAAGCAACCTTCCTTTCAACTGGAGTTTTGAACCGAGTAGTTTGACTAAATTGAACCCAACCTGCAGTTTTTTAACTTTGATTTTTTTTTTTTTTAATTCATGGCGTAGGTACCTTAATTAGAGCGAGAAAGAGCTCTAGTCAAAAATATTTTTATTTAATAGCTTTCCCAAATTTGCTGACTTTGAAGATCCTCCAGCGTATACTTTTGATTTTCTGAGTATCAGTGATCGGAAGACCAGAGGGGTGAGGGGCTCTGCCCTAACCTGTAAGGACCAAAGATGCCACTGAGGGAAGGGCTCAGAACGGGAGAGCGGGTGGGTTTGTGATAAATAAGACTGTGAAACCCATGTTCTTTCACCTTATTTTGTTCTTAGAGTTTGTGAGATCTTTTGAAATTAGAGACACTTTTCTAATAGCCACAAAATATATGAAGGTGGTCACATGATTGTAGGTAGTCACAGAATTACCCCGGGTATTTGGTTTGGACCGAGGGTGACCATCACCCATCTATGAAATCCGTTTGGGAATCCACCTGGTGGGTGGCGGGATAGCAGATAGAACTTAGAAAGTGATTGCCTGTTTAGATGTCAGGGGGAATCCCTTTATAGAAAAAAGTGACTGTGACCGGAAATCTGTAAGACTATGAAGATTAAAAAGTATATCCTGGCCTGGCATGGTGAAGCATCCCCTTTATTCAGGTTGAAGGGGGAATGGGAGAGCAGAGACATATGAATCTCCGAGTTCAAGAACAGCCAGGGCTACATCGTGAGCCCAGTCTCGGTAAATAAATAAATAAACAAACAGATAAATAAAGTTCTTCTGGCTGTGGTTCTGGAAACAACAGACATAGAAGGGACTGGAGAGGTTAGAGGCAACATTAAGCAGCAATGCCAAATGAATTTAGTATTTAAGCGGATTGCCCTGCAGAAAGCTCAAATTATTTATTTTACCTAATTGATGTTGGTTTTCATGCACCTGGTATGTAGCACCAGGTGTGGGCATGTCAAATTCCCGGTAACAACTTGGTGGAAATTCCATTTGCTCATTCACTGTGCCCTGGGAGCCTGAACTAATGAGTCACCCAATGGATCCAGCTACCATGTATTGACTTTCCCAAAGAGACTACTTACCTTATTACTTTTTTTGTAAGATTTTTTTTTCAGATGATTGATGATGATGATTAGGTGTATGTGTCTGGAGGGCAGAGGTGTCAGGCTCTCTGGAAAGCTACAAGCAACAGTGAGCTGCCTGCTGCCTGGTATGGGTGCTGGGAACTGAACCCATGTCCCCTGTAAGAGCAGTATTTGCTCTTAGCAGCTGAGCCAAGAGCCTTTCAAATGGTGGTCTTTGCTAAGTTCTTTGTTTCAACCAAACAAAGCAAATGCCTCTGAAGATGAGTGCCAGCAGCTTCCACTCCAGTCTTTAGGTCTAGTATCTCTTTCTCCCAGGCTTTCCTGCTGCCTCTGGCCTCCTTTTTCCCACCTTACTTTTGATCTCTGGTAGCTGTACCAAGGGTGATAAGAGACAATCAGGAAAAAAAAAAAAATTCAACTCCTTTTAGAAGGTTGAAACCTCAACCTATGTCAATCTTCTTAAGAAACAGAACAATATAGGGAGTATTTTATTTCATGGTGATGGCATGAAATAATAAATACATATAGAATTTTCCCTCAATAAATTTTTCCCCATCTGTTTTAGCTGTGAGCCCCCCTCTCTCTCTGACACACACACACACACACACACACACACACACACACACACACACTACTGAATGGTGTTTGGGTATGCATAATATGGCTCCCTTTAGTAAATGACTGTGAAAAATAAAAAAGTTTATTCATAATTTTTTCAGTAATGTTTCCTGAGATAGAACTATAAACAGTCTAATGTATATTTCTAGGCTTTGGTCTTGCCCAGGCTCTGTTTTTTCCATTTGTTTTGCTTTTGTTGTTGTTGGGGTGGTTTTTTGTTTTGTTTTATTTTGCTTTGCTTTTTGTTTTTTTGAGGAGAGGGTGTTGGCAGTTGAACAAATAAACAAAACCTCACATTCATCAGAGGTTTCTCCTCCTCACTATACTACATAAACATTCAATAAATCCTCACGAGCTAAACTCCCACTCTGTTAGAAAATATTTGCATACGGCATGAAGAACAGTCGGTGGTAGAGGTGGAGAAGGTGTGTAAAAGGTGCAAGGGGTGGGCAGGAAGATGGCTCAGTCAGCAGGTGCTTGCTTGCAAGGATGAGGATTTGAATCCAATCCCCAGATTCCATGTAGAAAAGCCCAGAGTAGCAGACAGGGTCTGGATGGAAGAGAAAGGCACAGCCACCATCCATTCTCCTAGCCTTGCACCGTCCTTGAGAATTTGCCAGGAGCCCTATCATCTTGGAATTTTAGGGGGCTGGGTTGTTGTTTCTTATCAAATGAAGAATGTTTCATAAAAAACATTAATTTCAGATGTTAAAATAACACTCAATTTCATTTAAGGAACTCCTTTTCATCTTCCATAGATTTCCTGCTTAAATAACAAACTCCTATGTCTTTGCTGTATGGAGCAGTTATGTTCCCCAGAGCAGGGCCTTGTCTAAATACCTCACCATGGGGCACCAGGATTTAGCCAGAGAAGGGAGTGCTCATGTATTGAGAGAAAGTTGAGCTTCATGTGGCATTTAAAGGACAGAGTAAGTTTTAATTTAACTTTTAAGTTTATCTTATTATAGTTACCATCCACGGAACACTTTTCTAGGGACTTCACAGATATAGTCATGAGTCATTTAAGAAGAGGGCTATGTTCTAAGAAATTAGTTGCTAGGCAATTTTGTCCTTGTGTGAACAGCATTGAGTGTATTTACACAAACCTAGGAGGTGTAAGCCAGCCATTCAACTTGACATATTGATTTGAAGGAGAGCTGGAGTGAGTTAACCCTCACCCCTAGTCCTTTTGTGGACTAAAGGGAACGCTGAGGCTCTGCTGACAGGAACATAAACTAGTCTAGTCGCTATGGAAATCAGAATGGGGGTCCTCAAAAAAAAAAAAAAAAAAAAACCTAAAGCTAAATCAAGTATATGACTCAGGTATACCACTCGTGGGTGTTTACCCCAAACCTCCGAGTCACCATGTCACAGAGATACTTACACACCCGTGCTTACTGAAGCCCTATGTGAATTAGGGCAGTCAAGGAACCAACCTCTGCATCCAATAGCTGAGAAGTGGGGAAGAAAGCGTGGTCCATAGACACAGCGGAACTTTTTCTCTCTCAGTCATAAACAAGAATGAAGTTATCTCATTTGCAGCCAAAGAGAACAAAAATAAGCAAATTAAGTCCCAGAAAGACAAATACCATGCTTGCTCTCATTTGTGGTTTGTAGATTTTAATGTAGATACATTAAATCATGTACACATATCTGCACTGGAAGCAAAAATGAAACTGTGTCGGGGAACCAAGGCGACTGACAGGAGAAGGGTGGGGGAGCACGGGGAATCTGCATACCGTGCAATATATATGTCCTTATGTAACACAGCACTATATGCAACTAATATGCACAATTATTATTTTTTTTTTATTTTGAGGTGCAGTAACCATGAGACATGAATGTGAAGCTGCTCCCAGCATAAGACAACATACTATTTTTCAGGAGCCCTAAAAGCGAGGGTCTAAAATAATAACAAACAGCTCAGTACAGAAAATTCAGAAGCAGAGTTGTTGGGACGCCATCATGTGCGGTACATCACCCTGCCTGGGCTGCCTTTTGTATGACCTGCAGCTTGGTGGGTGGTAGCTTTGCCTCCACCAGCATCTCCACCACGGTCACGTGATCTGGCATCAATAGGAGATGGGACTCTCTTCAGCTTCACTGTCATCATTGTATGGGGCTGTCTTCACATATGCTGTCCATCATTGGCCAATGTGTCATTTTCAACATGGGTCTACGTGTTCCCCAGAATTCTACCACTTATCACTTCATCTTCATGGTAACACGGTTTCCAGACTTCTCCTTCTCTAACTGGCCATTACTGTTTACTCTCATGTGGCTCCCAGGTCTCCACACATAAGCACCGACTCTTGTTACAGGGTAAAGGTTGGAGAAAGCCAAGCAGGGCCCTAACTGCCCATCAGGTCTGCTCAAAGGTATGAAGGAAGGAGACCTTGGTTGTATCCCATTGAAAGCTCAGGGAAGGGCTAGAGAAGATACTTCTTGGAGCAAGGAGTGTCTATTGTTATTGTTTTGTTGTTGTTGTTGTTGTTGTTATTATTATTATTTTCATTGATGTTTTGCCTACCTGTATCTGTGTGTGAGGGTGTTGGATCCCCTGGAACTGTAGTTACAGATTGTTGTGAGCCGCCATGTGGGTGCTGGAAATTGTTCTGTGACTGCTTAAGCCATCTCCTCAGCCCCAGGAGTGTTCTTCTAAAGATCTTCGTCAATCTAGTGATCTCTGGCTCTCGTGTTGCCAGGGCCCTTCCCACCGCCAGGCGCTCTGAGTCAATTCTGAGAACTTAGTGGGTCCCCTGCTCTATGATTTTCAAGGCAGGTGACCCCACATGACTTTCAAAATGTGAAAAGTTTCTACACATGTATATGGACTGAGAAACAAAATGTTTCAATGTTCTTATCTATTTTTACTTGAAACATTTTTAGGAGTAAAAAAAAAAAAAAAGCCCTCTTAAATAAAACCATCGTCAGAGGCCACACACACTATTGGCTTCTAACAATAGTTCCTAAACCTAAAACACCAAGTCAAGATATCTTCATATTATTGCTGAATTATAGCAAAAAGACTTTCCTCCTATTGTGAAAAATTTAAATAATGAAAATGTTATGTTTATTAGTGCCCTGAGTGCAAAACTGGTAGAGACCGCAGGGCTATAGAGAATTCACACACTCAAGTCAATATGTAGGTAGAAAGTATCTTATTGTATCTTAAAAATGTAAAGCCATGTATGCACACGCCATCTGAGCTGCCTTCAGTTCCACACGACCCTCCGGGTGCAGGATTTATTAGCAGTGCTTCTCAAAGTTTGCTGTGGGCCTGACCTGCATTTAGAATCACCTGCGTGACAGTCACTGAGCACTTGTTAAACATGCAAGGTTCCTGAGCCCCAGAAAAAAAAATATTAAATTGGAGCCTCTAGGGATAGGACCTTGGAATTCTCTGTTTAACAAATATCCCCCAATGACGCCTAACTCATGCCAAAGTCTAAAAACCATTAACGTATACCATAGTGTGATTTGTAGAGCAGAGCCTTGGAGTTAGACTCTGAGCTAAACCTCGGTTGTCCAGGCTATCAAGCAATGAGAATCATACCCACTCCCTTAATCTCTCAGAGAGAGAGAGAGAGAGGGAGAGAGAGAGAGAGAGAGAGAGAGAGAGAGAGAGAGAGAGAGAGAGAATATTAAGGTGTAAGCATGTAGAGCCTCTTCTCTCTACCTCTGGACAGGACGCATTATGCTTCTACTCAGCTTCTGGCTCCACCCAGGGGACTGCTAAGCACAGGAAGTTGTGTTAAGATGGAAAGATAAAGTAAGGCAGGGGGAGGTGAAATAAAGTGGACCAGTAGATACTGGGAGTTAGGGAGAGGAGGTGGTGTGGGTTCACGGTGATGGCAACAGCCTGAGTCAAAATGTAGGACTTTAAGGAGAGGGATAAATAGAGACTTTTTGGAACTCATTCTGTGTGTTGTGCTAAAACTCCCTTTTTGCAGCTCTCTCAGAGAACTTTTCTAATTAAAAGACATTCCTCAAATCACTTAGGCGTCAGAGCTGAATTTCTTTGAGAAGCAATTACCATTGAGAATTCACCTCTACTTCTAGAAAGTCCATATTAGAGGCTAGAAATAGTTTGGCAGATGATAAATGGCATACAGATGATATATAGGTGATAGGTAGATAGATAGATGACAGATAGATGATATTTATTATTTATTGTATATGAGCATTTTTATCTGCAGAAGAGGGCATCAGATCACACTACAGATGGTTGTGAGCCACCATGTGGTTGCTGGGAATTGAACTCAGGACCTCCAGAAGAGCAGGTGGTGCTCTAAACCACTGAGCCATCTTTCCAGCCCCGACAGATAGATGATAAATAGAGATAGTTAGATAGACAATAGAGATATATGATTGATAGGTGATATAGATAGATGTTAGATAGATAACAGAGACAGATAGACAGATAAAGATAGTTGATAAAGAGAGATTGATTGAGAGATAAATGATATGGATAGAGAGTAGATCAAACTTGATTCAAGACTTAACAACTAAGCGCTAGCTTACCAAGCAACTCACTTATCACTCAGCGATCCAGTTACCTCTCCACTCCCTCACCCCACCAATTCCTACTCCTATTCTTTAAAACCTGTTCGACTCTCAGCTTACCTTCAGCTCTACTGCTGTGTGTGTGTATTCTACTGTATCTCCCCTTGCTTGTTTCTCCTTCCCCTTTTCCCATGGCTCTTCCTGTTATTAGTGTTTCATTTGCCCTTCCATGCTTCTGCCCTCAGTACAACCACCTCTGGAGCAGCCTCTGATGAGCTCCCAGAATCCACACAGAAAGCAGAACACCTACAGCCTGGCTTTCTGACTCTAGTGACTCCAGCCCTGGTGTTGAGATCATGTCTAAGTCTGATGTTTCTGTTTTTCTCCTTGGAAACCATGACCCTTGTCTCTGAAGACTCACAGGCATGAGCTGGGGCTCCTGGATTCTGGGGTAAAATCTAATTGCAGCTTTGATCTCCAAAGACCTTTTCTTTTTTTCTTTCTTTCTTTCTTTTTTTTTTTTTTTAATTTGGCTTCAATGAGACCTCTGTAGGTTATTTTTATTCTTCCTGAAATCATTGATTTCTTTTTCTCTGCCAGGTACCTCTTTTTGTACTGGACAAGTAACAGTTCTTTTCCCATCCCATGTGACTAAAGTGGAGCTGTCAATCATATCTTTAATAAAGCATATTGAGGCCTAGCCTAGCCTGGAGTCTTTGCCCACACTGATTGGTTGAAGGGTAGTCATGTGGCTAGAATAATATGAGTGTCTAATGAATTTTAATATTTGTACATTGTCATTTGGGATAGAGTATTGAGAGAATAAAGAAATTAGATCCACTTGAAGCTCTGTTTTCAAAGTCTGTGGAGACAGGTGTGCCTGATGAAGCAGTTAATACCCCTGGAGCAACCCTGAAATAGTAAACAACTGATTGCTCACCCCTTAGCCAGTTTGATGAGCCCTCTCAATGGCCCCCTTTAGAGTGAGCCCCGACTCTCCATGACAATAATTTGTTCATGAGTGCATCCTTTATTTGCTTCCACACTTCCTCATCTCACTGTCTTAATTCCTCACATTGCTTCTTGCAATTGTTTCTTAAATAAAATTCGCCTACATTTCTGTGTACTGTGAAAAGAATGAGTTCCCCTTGAGGGCTGCAGGGAGAGACATATCCAAATCTTTGGAACATGGCAAACGTGGGTCAAGATTGTTAATCAGATGACCTCAAATGTAAGGACACCTTCCAAATCACTGGGCAGAACCAAATGTTAGCATACTGCCCCAGTCTGCCTAGCAACGTATGATGTCATTACCTACCTGCCACTAGGTGTGCCCCTCCCCAGGAGTATATAAAAAGACAAACCCATCCAATCTTTCTCTCTTCTTCCTCTCTTCCTCTATTGCTCCTCTTCCACCCTCCTTTTCTGTTCCTCTCTTCCTGTTTCTATGTCCCTCTCTTTTTCTCTAGGGTGCCCCCCCCACTTGCCTGCTCTCCCGTGCTCCTTATCATATCTGTTGTGTGGCACACATTTCATACTTCATTGGTGGCCCATATGGGGCCTTGTGAAGTCACAAGGATCCTCGAAAGTGGAAGATGAGCTTGAAGAGACAGCCTGACAGATGGTAATGTGCAAAGAAAGGTCTTGCTCACATCCTGCTACCTCTGAAGGTGAAGTATGAGGCTCATGGATCTTGGAGTGTGAGAATCTTCTAGAAGCAGAAGAACAAACAACAGCAAAAACCAAGGAGATGATTTCCTCCTAAAGCCTTGAGAAAACAATCCATCCCAGAAAAGCTCTGGGGTTAGACCAGTGAGAGCATACAACACTTCTGATCTATACAACTGGTAGATAATAAACTTCTGTTGTTTCAAGTCCCTCAATTGGTAATAATACACCATAGTAGCAGTAGTATACACTTTCAGAAAAATCCTAAGCAAGAGAATTGATTTTCTTTTGTTATTGTTCTTGAGATTGCTTGGTCATATTTTCCCAAATATGCGCTGGGCAAATGCTTTCTGGGTATGGTTTGCCAAAACAATGTAGGAAACTGCACTAATTTGCAATGATGTCTGACTAATTAAATCAAACCTCTGTCTCTTTGGCAGAGGAGGCCTTACCTTGGAGTGCCAGAGAAGTCTCACCAGGGCACCCATTTTAATTAGCCGAGCTCTGTCTCATATGCCTGGTTCTGCATCTGTGGATTTTGTTTGTTTGTTTAAAATGTGAAATAATCTAAAGATTCTAGTATTGAGAAATCATTATTGTTTGAGACACTGGTGAACTCAGCTATTATCTGAATGCAAATGGTTTCATAATTTACTGTAGAGGGAATTCTTCTTAGCTTTAGAAATAGCATAAGATCTCTTTAAATCTCTTAGGGCTATAGTCCCTTAAAGTGGAAGTTCTGCAAATAAACGACCATGTGCTTCTTATTTATTTATTTTAAAAATCCTCAAAGTATTGGCCCATCTCATTTTCTTAGTCAGAGCTTGCCTCCCAGTTTTGCCCTGCTAATGACCTCGATTCTCTCTTGATGCTTTAGGACCAAGCTCTCTTTGATTAATCATTCTCTGTGTTAATATCAAACGGCCCTCGCATTCTTCAAACAGATCGCTGCTTCTGTTAAATAATGCCCTAAATATACAAAGCAGATAAATGACTCCGGCCATTGAGGCAACAGGAACGGAGCTCGGCTCTAAGATGCCAGTGCAATTATAATGAGAAGACACATAACTGATGAGCCCCAGATCTGAATGTAAAATGATCTGTGAAGCATAAGATCAGAGAAGTACAGTGTGAGGGCTCAAGTCAGAGTCACTGGACTGGAGCATAAACTGGAGTAGAAGGCATTGCCGTGTGTGTGTGTGTGTGTGTGTGTGTGTGTGTGTGTGTGTGTGTGTGTGTGCATTTTTCTTTGAAATGGTTAAATGCCTCAAGGAACAGATCTTCCTTCAGGGCAGAGGCACAGAATGATATGCATCAGGGTTTTATTTCATTTCAGTCTCTTGCTTATTTTAATTTATGAGGTGTAGAGAATATTAGTTTTTAGGATGATTTAATATTTTATGTTGTAAGTGATCTTCTGCAGTCAGCTTGTTAATTAGATACTGCAGACAGGCTGCTTAATATTATGTGTTGACTCTGCAGGAAGAAAGAAAGAGAGGATATCTCTGGTAGACAGAAAGAATCGAAGGCCCATGATCAAAGTTCTCGGAGAGACCATGTGTTGGAGGTGCGCTCCTGTAGAACAAATTGTATTTGGCCCTTCTAAAGGCTCCGCGAGTGGGCTGGGGATAATTGGAGCGCTCGCTTGCTTTGCTCTGTTAGAAGCTTTCTAGAATTAGAAGGACTGGAGATGGGGGAGCAGCCAGGAACCCGGGCTTTTCATTTAAATAAAAAAGCCATGACTGGGAAAAGTAGAATACTTTTGGAAGACTAGAATCTATTAAAATGGCTCTTCCTACCCTGATTTCCTTGGAGGACCCAGTTTGAAATGGCAGTTTTCTGTTATTTCCTGCTGGCCCTGTCCTCCATACCAACATCTCCCAAGTAAAAAAACGAAACGTGACTTCTCCAAGTACTATTTATGTATTTAGCTTTTAGTTGGAGAATCTGGGAGGAAGCAGGAAATGAAAAACGGAGAGTACATGTTTTCTTCTATCTGTGCCACAAAAGAAGGCTGTGCGGTGGGTGAGTGGCTTCTTTGGTTCCTGTGTGTTTATGTGGGTTGGATTTGCTGAGCAAAACTTCACAAGAGCTAAGGGAATTCACCAATGATTTATTCTGTCACACAACTCCATTATAGGTGCCTTATGTTGTATTTGTGAATATTCAGATTGCATCCTAAGGTAAAAAGAGATTAAATCAAATGGTTTGTTTTAGAGCATGAAATTAAAAATAAAGTAAATTGAGCTTCCTGGCCCATAGCGGTTGCTTTCTAAAGCAACTCTGCAAGAACAAATTATTCTGTGACATGATGTGAGGCTTTGAGAAGGCTTTCAAGCCACACTTTGTAAGAACAAAAATGGGGCATGCAATCCAAATTAAATAGTTAAAACGATCTGTCCAGTTTAGCAAAAAATTGTCTTCAGCCTTACAGCTATTGATGTTTATTCATTCCTTAGCATTTTGTACAGTTTATTCCCATCATAATCTAAGAATGTTTAATTTATTGCCTTGCCCGAAGTAAATGTTACCCATTTTAGCATATACTGATAAGAAACAATTTCTCCATCAAAATAGTATTTTTAAAAGAGAAGCAAACCAATATTTGCTATTTTTTTCACTCGAACTTTATAGCCCTCATAGCCCTTGATTAAGAAACAAGGGGAGCAAGATGCCAGACTTGGGGGGACGGTGTCCCCAGCTTCAGTCCTTCTCATAGAAATGCCAACTGGCAACTAGTAACAAACAAAAAGGCCTTTATTAATATCCCAGAACCTGGGGTGAGGCTGAAGCACCCACATTTTTAGAAAACAGAACAGAGTCAGGGGAGCACAGTCAACATGCTCGCTTTTCATTGTGATAAACACCATGACCAAAAGCGACTTGAGAGGAAAGGGTTTATGTTTATGGTGCGGGTCACAGTCCATCATACAGAGAAGCCAAGGCGGGAACACCAGGGAGGAGCTTGAAGCAGTACCAGCGAAGAATGCTTCTTATTGGCTTGCTTTCAGGCTCACCTCCAGCCACTTGTCTCATACAGCCTGGACCTACTTGCCTAGCATGATACTGTCCACCGTGTTCCGAGCCCCCCTTCCATCAATTAACAAGCAAGAAAGGGCTGCACTGGCAATTTTTCCATTGTTCTCTCTTCTCACCTCTGACAAGTTGACAACCAAGATTAACATCACAGAATCTCAAATAGATAGTCTCCCTCTGACCATGGTTCTCCTTCCTAAGAAACACACAATATCATGGGATAGAATTCCCTTTGGCCGGTAGTTTCTCCAGTGTGGGAATAGAGTCCAAGGCAGACATCAAAACTTTTCTGACATTCCGAGGCACTTCCTGTCAGTTTTCCATTGGGAGAATTGCTCCCTGGGATCATCTAGGAACAGCAACTAGACTCACAGTGACCAGCACGTGGGTCTCCGTGGTGGCACTGCCTTCAGGCTGGCAACCTTATTTGACAAGTCAGTCAAGTCAGCAGCACGTGCCAACCTCTTATAAGGAGTATAGTTTGCACTTCTGCCCATAGTCTGACTTGGCCGCAGACTCCCAAGGCAAAAATCCTGCTGATGTGTAACAATTTCATCTTGGAGGGAGGCCCATGAAGATACAGGCTGTTAAAAGGGAGATGTAACAGTGGGCTGTCTAAGGGAACATGAAACATTGTGTCCTGTAAGGGAAGCTGGTTAAGTAGGAATAAACAACTCAATAGTTTCAAGAAGCCACTGAAGCTGGCCAGATTCTTAGGACTTTTAGAGGGCTAGAGCTACCTAGAAGAGGCTGAGATCACAGAGCTACCTGCAAAAAGCAGAAACCAAAAGAGCTACCTAGAAGACTCTTAGACAAGCTGCTTGGAAGAAGGAGGGAGCAACTGAGAAGCCTACAAGAGGCTCTGAGTGTCTGGACTATCTGGAAAAGACACGTCTCCAACCTGTCGAGTTGCCTGTAAGTTGTAAGTGCACTTTAGGTTTTGAGCTTTAACAAGCTGTCACCCGTGTTAGGATGAACTTCTGGTGATTCGCCCATATTCCTGTAAGCAACCCCAGTAAAACTAACAGGTTCACTAGCTAGACTTTGGCATTAGTCTTACTTTAGTCTGTTGTCTGTTTGCTATCTGGAGTAGGTAGACATTTGTTCATGTTTCCTGGGAATAGTCACACGATACCTGCCTAGTGGATTCTGAAATCCTAATAGAGCAAGAGGTCAATGTAGCAGCACTCCTTAACCATGGGGCATGCATGCCCAGTGACACTAACCAATTGTAAGAAGACCAGCTATGACAGGTCCAGGGAAAATACCCTGGGCCTTCATATGAGCCATCCCATTTAAAACAACATGGCAGCCAGATGACAGGCTCACCTGGCTGTGGTGTACAGACTCACCCAACTTCATAGCATGGACAGTAGTCCTGCCTAACCTGTCATAAACACTCCAGTTGGCCAAATTAGAACTCCTGCTGCCTTGTGGAACTAATTCTTAAGCAAAGCATTTGTAAAATCAGAAGAACAGTTCTGCCCACATTAATGTCAGAATAGAAAGTCCGACACCACCAAAGAATGTCCACAAAGCTCACTGATTCTAAAGAAAGGGAGATATGTGAGCTGGCAGACAAAGACTTCTTCTTAAAATAATTCATATCTGAAAGAAAATAAAAATAGACAACTAGAAACCACAAAAATTCTAACATTGAAGATATGACTGAAAATCATACAGAAAGCTTCAACAGCTGACTTCATCAGTGGAAACAGTAGGATTTAAGAAAGGTCATTTGCAATTATCCAGCCAGAAAAGCAAAAGAAAAGAAATACAAAGTTCGAAGAAAGCCTACAGAACTCATGGGACACCATCATTTAGACATTCCCAGAAGGGGAAAAGAAAGGGGGGGAAAAAAGACGGATATTCTGTTTAAAGCAATAACGGCTGAAAATTTCAAATGACCATCCATATTCATTAGGTCCAAAAGTTCTCAAGCAGACTGAACCACAAAGGTCTGTATCAAGACACAGTATAATTAAATTATCAATAGTCAAAGACAAATGATTTTGAAAGGAACAAGAGAAAAGTAAGTTTCAAAGACATGGGAGCTCTGGTAAAACTATCAGTGGATTTCCTAGCAGACACACTGCAGCTCAAGAGAGAGGGGGAGTGACATTTCAAATGTTGAAAGGAAAAGACTCCCAACCAAGGACAGAATATTCGGCAAAGCTATCCCTAGAAATTAAGAAAGACTTCTACAAACAATGAAAAGTCGAAGTACCTCTTTGATAACAGACCTACCACATAAGAAATGTAAAGGGAATTCTTCAAGCTAAAATGGAAGCATGCTATTAACATACAACATATGGATGATTTAAGTTAACTTATTTTAGATTTGCCTATTTTATATGTCTGTATGTATGTATGTATGTATGTGCACAACATGTGTTCATGCCCTCAAAGATCAAAAGAGAGCATTCTATCTCCTGGAACCAGAGTTATGGATGGTTGTGAGCCACCGTGTGGGTCCTGGGAATCAAACATGGCTCATCTTGCAAGAGCAACAAGTGCTCTTAACCACTAAGCCATCTTCCTGCCCAAAATTCACTTCAAAAATTAAATACATAAGCCAGGCATGGTGGCGCATGCCTTTAATACCGGCACTCAGGAGGCAGAGGCAGGCAGGTCACTGTGAGTTCAAAGCCAGCCTGGTCTACAAAAGCGAATTCAGGACAGCCAGGATTGTTGCACAAAGAAACCCTGCCTCGAAAAACCAAAAATACATACATACATACATCATAGTCAAACTGAGAATTCTCCCATAGGATGCTATCCAAGCCATTTTCAACCTTTCATACAAGTTTTAAAAAACAAACAAAAAAAATGAGCTTTGAACAACTATAACTGCAGTAATATGTTAATAGACACAAAATGTCAAATATAAGAAATACTCTCAACGACCTGCTTGTAAGACTTAGTTCATTTGTGTGTATTGTTTTATAGGTTTATTTACTTAGTTGGTCTTATTTTTTGAGGTAGGGTTTCATATCTCCCAGGTGGCCACAAATTCTCTTCATAGTCACGGGTGACTCTGAGTTTCTGGTCCCCATGTAGAGTCCTGGAGTTACAAGTGTACACTGTCATACTAGCTGGGCAACGCTGAGGACTGAGCCCAGTGCTTTATTCATGTGAGACAAGCATTCTGCCAACTCATCCAGATCCCCAGCCCTTGTTTTCATACCAAGTAAGAATAAATAATTTTAATAATGCATAAGTGATAAAGGGTGCCATTATATAACGATAAGAGGGTCAATTAATCAAGACACTTATAAATATTCATACACCCAACATTGTATACCTAAAAACTTACAGCAAATATTAACAGAACTAACAGGAAAAATACAAATGAAACAGCAATAGTAGAAGATTCAAGTGCCCGTTCATTTTTATTTCACCTTTGGTTTTTTGTTTTGTTTTGTTTTTTGGGGTTTTTGTTTTGTTTGTTTGTTTTGTTTTGTTTTTTGAGACAGGGTATCTCTCTCTGTGTAGCTCTGCCTGTCCTGAAACTCACTTTGTAGACTGGCCTGATCTGAAACTCAGAGATCCGCCTGCCTCTGCCTCCCAAGTGCTGTGTGTGCCACCACTGCCAGGCTTTCAACATCTACTCTAAACAAGCTCATTTAGACAGAAAATAAGGAAATAACAAAGTTTAACTTTACAGGCCAGGTGGATCTGTCAGACACCCAGAGAATATTCTACCCTACAGAGAAGAATACTTATTCTCTCCTGGAACTTTCTTTCAGGTGTTAGCCCACAAAACAAGTCTGAACAAATTCAAGGAGCTTGAACTCAAGGCAAGTCCCACTTTTAACCACAGTGTAGTGAAACTAGAAATCACAAGTGCAAAGAAAACTGAAAACATTGATAAATTCAGAGAAGCCAAGTAACATGTTTCTGAATACCCATGGGTCAAAGAAGCCATAAATAAATTTTTAAAATGTTGTTTTTCAGGAGCTGGAAATAGGGGAACTAGAAAAAGGCTGGTCTGAGGTGTTAAGTTTCAGTTATAAACAAAATTAAGTTCCTAACCCCTACCATGCTGACTATACTTAATAATACATTTTAATTTTGATATTGTTTTTCTTTTGGTACTAGGGATGGAACCCAGGGCCTCATACAGAACCCAAGCCCTCTAACACCAAGCTGAACCCCACTTCATAGCCCTTACAATGAATAATACATTTTATACTTAAAGTTTAGAGAATAGACATGAAATGTTCCCCCTAAACACCATAAAGTAGTAATTGCATGAGTTAATTGATGTGCTAACTAACTTAATTGTGGCAATCACTTCACCATATGAATGCATATCAGATCTTTGCAATGCACACCTTAAAATATATGTAATTGGACAATTATACACCAATATAGCTGGAATCATGGCAGCACTACGGAACTGGTACGTTTCCAGTCGTATCTCATTTCATTCGGCTTCACTTTATTGCAAATCACAAATACTGCAAACTTGTTACAAGCTGAAGGCCTGTGACAACCACGTGTCCTGTGTGCTATCAGCACCATTTTCACAACATCGAGTGCACCTTCATGTCCTTGGGTTTCATTCTGATACTTCAAATCTTGCCATTATTACTATATCTTTATGGTAACATGCGATCATTATTCCTATATTTTATCAGTGCATTGTTTGGTGGCATCACAAATAACAACCATAAAGGAGAGAGGATGTGTCTGAGAAACATTGTCTATGTCTTGAGTACCCCCCTCCTCTGTTTCTTTCTCTCACTTCAGGCCCCTCTGAGATACAGCAATATTGGAAGTAGGCCACTTAATTACCCTTTAATGGCCTCTAAGTGTTCAAGTGAAAGAAGAATCCAAACATCTCTTTAAATTAAAAACCTAGAAATGATTCGGCTTAGTTAAAAAAAAAAAAAAAAAAAAAGCAAGTCAGAAGCCATAGTAAACCGAAAAAAATCCTCTTGTTACAAACAGTTGTCTAAATTGTTAAAAAAGAGTAAATTCTGGAAGAAAATTAAAAATGCTAATCCAATGAGCACACAAATGGTAAGGGAGTTAAACAAATCTGTGGTTGATGCAGGAAAAGGCTTAGTGGCTCGAATAGGTCATATCAGCTACATCCTCTTAAGCCAAGGCCCTGAGTCTCAGTTTCCAAAAGACACAGAGAGGAAGCCACAGAAGACGAGATGGAAAAAGTGGTTAATGGAATTTAAAGAAAGGCACTATGAAGGGCAAGGTGAAATAGCTAGTGCTGGTGGGAAACTGCAGCAAGTTCCTGAGATCTAGCTAAGACCTGAGGAAGGTGGCTGGTGAACCAGCCTGCCTCCATCTTAGGCTTGAAAGCCATCTTCCAGTAATGACAAACCAGGTTCGTTTCTGTTTATGACTAAATCTGTTTCTCAAGGATTGGACTGTGCCCCACTTGCAACCTTAGCTACAAATGGTTCTGCGCTATCTACTCCAGGAAATAGCAACTGTGTCTTTGGTACAAGAAGTTGTTATAACTGTCTTGCAACTGTGCCTCTGTTTCAAAAGACTGTTATCACTGCCTTATGCCCACTTTGCAGTATTGTCTTTGTTTCAGGAGGTTGCTATGACTAACATGTTCTGCTTATGTTCTGCTCCTATAACCCGGCCTATTTTGCCCACCTAATCCCCCATTTTGGAAGCCCCCCTAGCTCCTTATCTTCCTTATATCCAGTGCTGACCTCTTGAACCCCACCTTGGGATGAGGCAGCCCATGTACATGAATAAAAATTATGCTTTAATAAATTAATTTAATTACTGGTGTTTTGGGTCGATGGTCTTTCTCCTCACATCCTTGGGCCATACACTAAGCAACAGATTCTCAAGGGACTTGAAAAAGCCTCTTCTGAATATACCACACAGGACTTTCACAGCTAGAGAGAAGTCGACTCCTGATTTCAAAGGCCAGGCTAATGCAGCTGTTGGCTTTAAATTCCTTTAAGAATCATTCAGGTAGCAAACCGTCTCTGTCATCTTCTCATTTGGAAAGCTACTAACCTGCACTCCTGGCATACTCAGGTAATCAAGTTTATTCCTTCTTAAGTCTCTGATGGAGTTGAAGACCAGGTAGCTTAGTTTTACAATAAGCTTACCTGTTTAGGGATTACGATGTTTTTAAGTCTAGATAGATGTTCTAAGTTGATAATGACAAGATGTGATGGAGATTGATTTACAATCAGAATTTTAGATGCACCAAGATAGGAAAGATGCTTTCTTCAAGGCTGTCAAATACAAATAGCCAAAACACTAAGAATGTAACATTTATATAATTCCTGATTATGTCATGGTTCCTTTTGCTATAGGTAGTTTATTGTATGTATGTGTAATAATATAAGTGTATGTGTAAAAAATAAAAAATGTTTAATCAATAAAAAAAAAAAAAAAGAAAAGAAAAGAATCATAGTAAATTTGCTAGGCCCATGTAAGTTGAACAAGCCAGGATAAGTCTCTTTGCAATGTGGTTTACTGAATTTCATATATATATATATTCATTATTAGCTTACAAAGGAGCATGTTTTCCATCATTTTAATCCATGTCCGTCCAGTCCTGCAGTCTTCGTTGGCCTACACCACTGTTTCTCCCCATCTCCATGCTCCTATGCTTGCCTACAGTTTTTACCTTCAGTAGCCTCTACACTGTTTTCATATCACATGTACTCTACTACCTGCCCCACCCTGAAGGCCCCAATCATCCCTTCTCATGGGCCCCTTTCTAGGTTCTTCACGTACTCGCTCCCACATAAATACACACACACGAAAATTAGAAGCCACGATTATGTCAACTACTGAACCTTACTCCTCTGAAAAGTTCATTTCACAAATCCATAACTTCTGTAGTGATTTCTCTGGTGGATATGGTTGGAATAAATTGAAATTTGCTTCCAAAAGAATTCATTATTCCAGCTACTAGTAAGAAGAGTCACGGCTCACAAAAGGAGGGCAAAATATCGACTCCAAGAGGAGCTTGGGGGAAGTTGATTCCAGCCCTCACAGACTGCCTACTGTGACTGCATTTGAGAGCGCTGGGCAGAGGGAACTTCCGCTATGGTTGAAATAGGAAAAGAACAAAAATTAGATGTGGAGCTTGAAGACGGGACTAAGCGGTGCAATCTCGTGATAAAGCTGAAAGAAGAGGATTTGTTTCTTTCTTTCTTTCTTTCTTTTGGGGGGGGGCAGGTTATGGTTTTAAGTTGTGTCTTCTAGAGACAATCTACTCCTGCCCATGAGGCTGTAAACACTGTTGACCTAACAACAGAAGATTTAGACTATTGTACGAACCTAGCAGCAGGACTTGAAAGGATTGACTCCAGGTTTGAAAGAAGTTCTGCTGAGGGTAAAGCGCTGTCAATCAATATGCATGCTACAGAGAGATCTTCCCTGAAAGAAACAGTCAATCAATGCAATAAACTGCATTGTTGTCTTATTTTAAAGAATTTCCATGGCCACCCTAACTTACAGCAGCCGCCACCTGAACAGTCGACAGTCATATTGGCGTCAACAAAGACTCTCCACTCACCAAAGGATTAGAACTGGCTAAGGGCTTCAGTGATCATTAGCACTTTTCATGAAGTTGTGTACATTTGTTTTAGACATAATAGTAGGGCATGCTTAGCAGGCAATGGTGTGGTAGAAACATGATATATGCTCCTCAAAGTCCCAAATTTCATATACCTCACTTTGTTACAACAGTCACTTTGTTTCTGTTATCTGAAACCAAGCTTGCCATATCTCTGAGGTTTCCTGGTATTCTTTGTGTGTGTTTCTATGCATAGATATGTGGGTGTAGATATGCCTATGAGTGTATCCGTTTTTAAGTCCTCTTCTGCAAAGCAAAACCCCCTTATTGGCAGTAAAGGGAGAAATATAAAGAGCTAATTTGCAGAGCTCAGTGCTTGCACATGTAGCAACAAGAGTTTTTCAGCAAATGCTGGTGTGCAATGGCGCTACCAACCCCCACACAGTGCTGTTCACCTATACAACGCCAACTATACATTTAATAGAGAGTAATAACATGTGAATAAAAGGTTGTCTTGAGTCTTTGGAGAAAGCATTTTCTTTTCTTAATGAAGTGAGTCATTTTTTTGGATTGTTTTTGGTTTTCTTTTTGTTTTGGTTGGTTGATTGGTTTTGGTTTTTCAAGACAGGGTTTCTCTGTGTAGCTTTGGCTGTCCTAGACTTACTTTGTAGCCCAGGCTGGCTTCAAACTCACAACAATCTTTTTTTTGTTTTGTTTTAACCTGAAGAGTTTGTTTCAATTACTTACAATATACAGACCTAGTGCAACTCCACAGGCATATTTCATGGATTTAAAATATGCTTAATGTGGCGATGCCACCGACCAGCATTGCTCAAAAGAAGGCATCGAGTTTTTTTTCCCCTTCCTTTTTCTGTCTGCTGTTTAATTTCATTACGATTTCTAAAAATTCTCTGGTAGTGTACAGCTGTTCCACTGTTAATAGCCCTGAAATAGAAATGTGTTACTTTGCTTAGCGAGAGACATCTGCACACTGTAGAGAAACAAAACCATGTGATGTGATTAATACAGGAAGATGGTTATTGGTATTTTTAATGCACATTGTTTAAACTCAAATGTTTGCCTTCCAGCCATTTGTGGATATGTTGTTCTGATCTATGCTTTAAATCTGTGATGCTTTAAGAATCTACATAAAAAAAAAAAAAAAACCAAACAACAACAACAAAAAAAACCCGAATGTTTGCCAGTCGCTCCAACACCTCCCGCTGCTAGTTGGCTAGAGTGTTTTGTTTTTTTTTTTTAATGTTACAAGAAGAGCCTTTGATATGCTACCCCAGGGGGCTCTTTATCCAGGATGATGTAAATAACTACTCCCAAGATTTGGTCCTTCCACCATCTTTGATCTTGTCATCTTGAAATTTGCCCTGTTACAATGAGCATGAGCCTAACTTTCATACCCCATTTAAAAATGACAGAGCATTAAGCCTTCGGGGGTGGGGGTGGGGGCGATGGGACAGGTTCAAAAGTTTGCAGATAGATAACCACGGGCTTGGAAATCACAGTGAGACAGAACATGCACACCATCTCTCTTGAAAACCTCTTGCTATGTTATAAATCTTTGGGATCTGTGCCCTGTTCTCTAATAATTTCACAAATGGTCAGTCTCGGGACTCAGATTTACACTCAGGGCTCCAGCGCTGACCTCACCGGAGGACAGGATTTATGTAGTGGAGACTGACCAGGTATGGAATGCAATCTGGTCCTTGTGACAAGAGTCTAAAGCACTCTCATCAGAGTGCTTCCACTGACCATTCACGGGATATCGGTGTTTCATGTGTCCTTGGAGGAAACCTCCTTCAGGTCTCTCCTTTTGCTGATAGGATGAGAACCTGGCAAGCCAGTTTACCTGAGGGCTATGCATCAAAGAAAATCTCCTTTTTCTGCTTTTCTTAATCCCGATTGTGCTTTATAACACAATGCCTCAGACTGAGCAATGAATAAGAAGCAGGCATTTATTTTTGCTTGTGGTTCTGGGTGGGTGAGAAGTCTAAGGCAGAAGAAGCTGCATCTGTCAAGGACTCCCCTGCTCGGGTCATCCCACCGCAGGAGGTGAAGGGAGGCAGGCTAGATACATGTTTTGTAAGGAATTCACTCCCGTGTAAGTGGCACGAATCCATGGGTGAGCACAGTCTGATAGGTCCCACCTCTTAACAGTGCTGCAGCAAGGATTAAGCTTCCAAGACATAAAGTTTGGGATGGGGGCATGTGTTTTAACCATCACCGTACTCATCTGCAACCTGTGCCTTTATGAAGGTACAGCCTCTGCTCCCCACCTCAATCTGGAGCCCAAGGAGCACTGACTCCAGAGACCTTATTCCCTGCCGCTCTCACACGGAAGAACCACTGCCTTTCTTGCTCACGCCTATTGGAGACATAGAGGGACTGTTTCTTTGAGATCTTTGGCCAAGCTAGAAGACTCAGAAGATCTACTCTGGCCCACAATCAGCCCCAGGAAGTTTTAAAAACAACCAAAATAAAATGCTCATCAGACTCTATTCAGGAATATGAATCTCTGAAAGCCACACATGCTAAAATGAGCCCTTCAAGCCAGAGGAGGAGAGCAGAGCTATTTGACAAATGGCGCTGGGACAAAAGGGTAGACATGTGGGGAGGGGGGGGAATAAATTGGCTCTATACCTACCTCCCATCCCATGCAATGACCGATTCTAAATGGACAGAAAGTACAGATAATAGAAATATAAACATTAAAGTGTGAAAAGATCCTAACACAGTTTTTAATCTTTGAAACATTTTTTAACCCTTGTTCAGAATTTAGGGGCCATCAAAGGAAATGTTAAGAAACATGAATTCGCAATAATCAAAGCTTTTATATGGCAGACTCATACACACATAACATGCACGTGCACACAAACAGGTGTGTACACACAGACACATATGCGTGCATGCAGCCTTACAAGCAAAACCAAAAGTAGGAAAGGGCACAAATTAAAAAGCACTGCAACTTAAATACATAATAAATAAGTGAGGTTTATCTCGCTGGTAAAAAGCAGCCATACATAGAGAAAGAGGAGCTCAACAAGCTAACAGGATTTTTTTTTTCAAGTGGACAAAGGATTTAAACACGCAATCCATACAAAATGAAACACAAAAGGCTCTTAAGCATTTGGAGAGATGCTCAGCTTCACTCATAATAAAAGAAATGCAAATTAGAACTATATTGAGATACCATTTTTCTCCTATCAGGTTGGCAAAAATCCAAAGCTCTGATAATACATTCCAGTGGAAAGGCTGTCGGAAAGGAGCCCTCTTATACATTGCTTGTGGGAGTGTATGTTAGCATAACCCCATATGGAGTGCAACTTAACAGAATCTATCAAAATTATAAATGCATATATCTTTTGCTCTGGCAGTTTTACTTTTGGAAATTTATGTTACAAATGTACTAGCAAATAAATGAAAGAGCATATGACACTGAAGGTATTCATAATTGTATTGTTGTAGGATATATATATATACGTATATATATATATATATATTTGAATTCAGTAAGGTGCTAAAACACACAGATTGAAATAATTTGATAACTTCAAACAACACAATACTATAACAGTTGAAAAATATAAACTGTAATCAGACTAGAGTAATACAGAAGAGTGTCCAAGAGATCTTGATAAATGAAGACAAAAAGAAAAAGAAAAAATGCAGAACAGCATGAAAGTAAGCTGCCTGCTTCATAAGGGGACAAATAACATCACACAGGAGCTCAGAGCAGCTGGAGGCCCTTCATGGATGGGAGGGGGCTGATGAGGCCCCATCCCCTCTTTAAGGAACTATTGGGAGTTAATGTTTGCTGGGGAAGGGTGTCATTTTCTTCAGTGGTGTTGCCACACTGGCCATGAAAGCATTGCAATCCTAATTAAACTCAGCGAGTCCCAGCAGAGAAAAAGAAAGTAGGAGGGAGACTAGCTGGGAAGGATTCAACAGGAGAAGGAGAGGGGTGAGGGCGGCAGGCTAAGAAAAGGTACTGAAAGAAGTAAAAATGACCATAGGTCGTTACATGCAGGGATGGGGAAAACCGGGAGGGAGAAATGAGATACAGTCTTATAGTCTCCTAATATCCACAAGAACTGAAGGAATTTACAAGGAACTAAATAACTACTAGCGAGAGCTGAGTAAGAGTGGAGATTGTTCAGTGGGTGAGAGTTCTTGCTTTATAATCGAAAAGACCTGACTTCAAATCCCCAACACCCAAATAAAAAGCCAGGCATAGCTGCGCATGTCTGTAACTCCAGCACAGAGGTTGTAAAGCGGGGTTTCCTGAGAGCTGGATAACGAGGCAATCTGGCTGAGGAGGTGCTTCCGGGTCAGTGAGAGTGAGAGACCGCGTCAAGGCAATAAGCTGGGGCGTGATAAAAGAACACACCCAGCATCCTGCTCTGGCTTCCACCTGCACCTACGTGTCCGCGTGCATGCACCACACACATGCACCACACACACGCATCACATCCACAAAGGAGCAGAGTAAGGGAACTCAGCACCAATTAACAAAGCTTTTCACTGTTTATACTGATGTTATAAGCGCGCGCGCGCACACACACACACACACACACACACATACACACACACTCAATGGAATATATGTGAATATATAGAGACGTATACAAATATGTGAACTTTAAAATTACATTTTAAAATAAAAATTAATGAATTCTCCGCTTAACTTCGAGGAGGTCAACAGGTTTATCTCAGCATAAAGATGAAGAGTCTAGGTTAGCATGTTACTGCCCACAGTCTTGATGCATTCATTTGTTTTTTTTTTTTTTCATTCCTTCATTCAATAAATATTCATTTAAAAATTTCTGCATAGTATGTACTATACTAAGTTCTTGAGGTACATGGAGAGAAAGGCCGACTAGAACTGTGCTTCCCAGCATCTGCACTCCAGCCCCAGGCCTTTTCTGTATGAAGTGTGCGGTTTCCCATCAGGATGCAAGGTCTTTAGGTTCCATATTAACTATTCTTATTTTATTACATTAGCATTTTAAGAGTGTGTGTGTGTGTGTGTGTGTGTGTCTTAAATCTGCTTTGGCAAAGAGTTCAAGAATTCAATATCCTTGGTTTTTGTGAGCAAAGGTGTCTACAGACTGGATGCATTTTTAGTCTTTCTCAATGATATCTTTGTAGACGTCCACGACATCTATTACTGTGCATAATCCGATGTAATGTGAAAAGCTCTTCCAATTATGGCCCTTGCTTATGCTTATTCAGGGGTGCAATAATTTCTTGTGGTTTATTCTGATGCCTTTCATTAATGCTGTAGGTTTATGCAGCACACTGCTTTCTTTTCCTTTCTGTTTTCTCCTAGTTTTATTAGTTTATATTCCATGGTTGTGAATTCTTCAAATCAAATATGGATTCCATGGTCATCCCAGCATATTTTTAAAAAATATTTCTTTACTTATTATATACACAGTGTTTTGACTGCATGTACACCTGCACACCAGAAGAGGGCACCAGATATCATTATAGATGGTTGGGAGCCACCATGTGGTTGCTGGGAATTGAACTCAGGACCTTTGGAAGAGCAGCCAGTGCTCTTAACCTCTGAGCCATCTCTCCAGCCCCATCCCAGCATCTCGAATAGCATTCCCTTTCTCCTTTCTTCTTCCTGGTACCAGGCATATGGGTCTCTATGGAGAAACCATATCAGCTCACTCTGCATTTGTGATGGACACGTGTCTGTCTGTAACCAAGGCTGCATCCATCTTTTTTCCTTCCTTCCTTTCACTCTTTCTCAAGGCAGGGTTTCTCCGGGTAGCCCTGCCTGTCCTGGGAACTCAATTTGTAGACCAAGCTGTCCTTAGACTCAGAGATCTGCCTACCTCTGCCTCCAAAATGTTAAGATCAAAGGCACATGCCACCACCACCCAGCAAAGGCAGCACATTTCAAGGCTTAACCCATTTTTTTTTAAAGCAATACTTTCAGGGTTATCCTATAGAACCTTCCACAATGATTGAAATGTCTGCAGCTGTGTTGACCAATAAGGCATCTGTTAACACTTGTAGCTACTGAGCACATCAGTGCAGCCTGTGGAACTGCAGAATTGTATTTTCACGTTGTTTAAATAAATTTAAAATTTAAAAGCTAACAGAAAGAGGAGACTGTGTTGAAGTAAAGTATATAACATTGAAGAGAGTAACTTGCTCCTGACAGGGCAGGCTCCAAGAGGGGGAAGAGCAGTCTTTACAATCTCAGAGCCTTGTGTACCATAGATAATGGAAGGCTCCATACTTGGGGATGTGGAGTCCACAGAGACCGGACAGTTTTCAGCTAGCTTCTGAACCCAGTCAGAGCACAATGCATCCCTCTCTCACACCATCCTGGAAGTGTCAGTAAGCATGGAGAACCTTTTCTCTAAGCAGGCACTTGGGGGTCAAGGCTAAGTCCTTTCCCATCCTTGAGCACACAACAAGAACGTAGGAGAAAGCACCATCTCATGGACTGAGAGCAAGTCCTGGACGTCGTGGATGCAAGGCTTAGGAAGACAATCCTAATCTTAGACCTCACTCAAAGGTGGAAGTGAAACCCTCTGCACAGACCTCCTAGGCCCTCCAGGTTGCCTCATGACCTGCTTACAGTAGCGCTCAGGAGCGCAGTCTTTACTACCAGTAAATAGAAAGGCTCAGATAGAAAGGAGCTGGTAAGCTCCATGTCGGACTGTTTCACAGTCCTTAATTTATCATTTCTTAAATTACCAGGTGCACAAACCCCCTACGATGATGCCATTCAGGGTTTCCCACAACCTGAAGCCCACTGCTGTGCTCAGCCTTTGCAACTGCCACAGTCACCTAATGACCCCCACCAAACTTATTTGAGTACCTTCCTTAATCATGTCCCAGCTACTTCCACATCCAGAACCTTCCTCAGGCTATCGCCAGAAATGCCCCAACTGTAGCATCCTTCTCAGTCAAAACCCTTGCACTTGTGGCTTTGGGATGCATGCTCTCCGAAGCCATCTCTCCTGAAACCCACAGCTACATGTATGTTCCCTCTTCCTCAGTGCCCTGTGAAACTTGGTTCCGGTGTCTGTTTTGTCACTTACATCATCTGTCTCCTTTATGTTGTAGCATCAGTGTATACTTCTCTGATCCTGCCTCCTAGCTTGTGACAAGCTCAAGGATGGGACCTGTGCCACTCACGTTCTGCACCCCTGACTATGTGGGCACACTGTAGGACTCCGAGAATTTTCACTCCTGGAATGAATGAAAAATAGCTGTATCCACAGAAGAATTGTACTAATGATTCAGGAGAAGGGGATGCTCTCAGCAATGGTATGAAATATGCATACATGTTTTGTTCGACACACGGTATCGGTTTTCAGCAGACACTAATATTTAAGTTTAACGCAGATCATATCACGATTTCTGTCTCCAGGTTTTTCTTGAAAAGAAAAAAACATCAGATACAAGATACAACCTACTGGCTTTTTATTCCTCTCAGGAGATTTGCCAGCACTCCACAGTTCCTGCTTTGTTCTCTGTAAGGGCTGACTTTAGTTTCCCGTACTCAGATCAGGTGTGCGTAAAGCCTGTGTACCTTGAACAATGATAATGATTTATCCATGCCACTTATGAAGCTTGTGGTGCCTGCCTTCAAATCATACTGATTCTGATTACTTTAGTGGTTATGGTTTTGGCCTGCTTTTTTTTTTTTTTTTTTTTCTGTACCATTCATCAAAATCCTAAGAGTACAGCCCATGTCCAGATATAAATAAGATTTAAATCCTGTTAAAGGAGTGTGATAGCAGATCCAGGCCCATCGTCACTATCTGCAAGTGTGATTTTTTTTTTTTCTTTTTTTAGATATTAGGTTAGTCAAGGGGCTCCAGGTGGCAGGTCAAAAGGGTTACTTGTCGGAGGCAGAAGAGGCACACACTTGACAAATAAGAGGGAGTGAGGCCTGCATGATATTGGACGTTAACAGTTCATTTCACATCCCTTGCACCTTCTCTGTGAAGACTGTCAAATAGATGTCAAGCGGTGATTGAGTTTCACAGGATTTGGTGAGAATGGAGACAGTTTTCCTCATTGTCTGAAGGAGGAAACTGAGGCATTATCTCCTCGTGCTGGTAAGGACCTCTCTGTGAGAGACTTGGTAGTTAAATTTAATTATCCTCCTTTCGACCTTTCCTTCCCTCCCTCCCTCTTCCTCTTTGGTTTCAAGGGTAATTTATGTTAGATCAATTTAAACTCACTCCCAGCACTGAATCAATAGCACCTGTTAACTCCCAAGTCTCCTTAGCAAAACCTTAAGCTTCAGAAAAATACAAGCACTAAAGAACGCGAACAGGCAAAACGTAAAATCAGATAAGCCACTCTGACTTGTAGACAAACACCTGAATTTATTTATTTGCTTTTAATTTTTTGGTTGTTTGTTTTGTTTTGTTTTGTGTTTTTAAATAAGGTTTTTGCTATGTAGCCCTGCCTGTCGTGGAGCTCGCTATGTCGACCAGGCTGGCCTTGAACTCAGAGATCCGCCTGTCTCTGCCTCTGAAATACTGTGATTAAAGGTATGTGCCACCATGCCCTACCTGCAACTGAATTTCAAAATACTCACACTCCATTGTCAGCAGTCTCTCCCTGTCCTCTCTCCTTGCCTCTGCCCACCTCCCCCACCATTTAATAGTAGCATTAAGGGAGCTTCTGTGTTCAGGGTTCTTAATTCCTTTGGCCCATGGAGAGTTCAACCTTCTAAAAAGTAGATCTTTTAGCTAAGTCAAGGCTTCAAGTGCCCAACAGGTGCTTTTAGTTTAGGAAAGGCCAATACTTTGTCTTCTACTGTTAAGCCCATTAACCTAATCTTACTACAAATGAAGCGTTCCAGGGCACCCATTAAGCATGCTGTCCTCAGGAACAGGGGATTTCTCGAGTGTTCGCCTTCTTGGTATTTTGAGTAGGATCTGGCTGCCACGTCGTCTTTGAAATAATCAATCTCACCTCCCATGACATCTCCCTGACCAGGTAATTGAAAACAAGCAGCAAAGGCAAGAGGTACATACTCACTCACAAGTGACCTCAGTGACCTTTCACCCCTGGAAGGGTGAGATTAAAGGTCAGCAGGCAAAGGGAATTTAGAGATCTCTAGGCTATGCAATTGGGGAACCAAGAAAAGAAAAAGAAAGTGATTATTCAGCCCCACCTAGACATCATGTTTGTAGGGGGAAAAAAAAACACAGAACCTTTAGTTCGTGTTTCCTGATTCTTGTAGGGCCTTCATATCCTCAAAGGACAACATTTATCTAGTTCAACATGGAATTTGGATGCTCCCAGGGAACAACAGCCTTAGCTGCCATTTCCCCCTGGGGCATGTATCCCATATACCCCCAGCCAAAGCTCTCTCTGCCTCGCCCTACGGTACCCACAGGCTCTCTGTTGTCAGCTCCTCCCCCAGCATCCGCCATCATTAGATCATGCCCCTGGATCATCAGCTAGTTCCGCCTGTCATCTCTTCTTGTACAGGTGACCCCTCCTGGATCATTTCATGGTCTGTATTTTTCTAAATTACATTGTTCTCTGGAGTCTGTTGCCCAACTGAAAGAGTTGCATTTTCTTTCTCTGCTGGTTACTCGAGGTATCAATCATGTTGTAACCACCTGTACTAGCGTTAACCTCCTTCCTGTCTTCCAAATCAAAACCCATTTCTCACTTCCATATGTCAACACGAGCCACATGCATTGATTAAATGTCTTGCATTTGAAAGCACACAGTCCTGCCATCCCTGCCTGGGTCTGAATGCCTCCCATATGCTCCGCATGCAAGCCTAATTCTCATGTTCCTTTCCTCTGGAAAGTCATTCTTCATTGTAATAAGTCGCCCAAAGTAAATGTATTCATCATCTTTTTCTCTGACAACCATGTTTCTCCACTACGGGAAATTAAACACTGCAACATATGGCCCGAGCAGCAAACTTTAGTGCTCGCTCACTCAATTGTTTTAACACATTGCCGCCTTCCCATAATATTCTGTTTGCCACTCGCATGTCAGGCTTCTATTTGACATATGCATTGGACATGTTAATGGCAAGAGACAAACCAACTGAAGCTGACAATATGACGAAAGAAGGGCAAGTGCCTATTAATTACAAAATTCACTTTCCCCACTATTTAGCAGAGGGAAGAAAAATGAATGCCTTCAGAACATGCCATCACATTAGCTTGCCGTGGTGCCATCTGACAAAAAAAAAAAAAAAAAAAAAAAAAAAAAATTTAAACCCTAATCACAATGGAAACCCTTTGTAGATTTTGGAAAGATGGTGTAAATGACACTAGGGCTCTCCCTACTGTCATGGAGCCTATTGGCTCTGCTTTGTTTGCTTCCTCGTGTGCTGGTTACAAAATCAGTATGCTACCATGGCTGGCTTCCTTATGTGCCTACACACACACACACACACACACACACACACACACACACACACACACGAGCATATTATCCCCGAACTCTCTTTCCTGTTGGTAAGCAAAGCTGCTGTGGAAACCCACTCCAAGTGCTACACAGTCCAGAAAACAACAGAACACTGTTTCCTTCCGTGTCACTGTCACTGGGATTAAATCATTTGATTGATTATGAATCTTTGGGTTTCTAGTGTGAATCCACTCACCCTGAACTCATCTTTCAGTTAAGTCATTCTGACCTCAGCATTTGCTTAAAGACTTTAGTCATTTACTTGCAAAGCATTTTTTAGGCTTTTTTTTTTTTTTTTTTAATTAATCTATTTTTCAAAAAAAAAAATTTTTTTTTATTCTTTGGGAATTTGACATCATACATGTCCATCACACTCACTTCCCAGTCTTTCTATGTCAGCACCCTACCCCATCCTGTGACACTTCCCCAGCAAAATGATAACAATAATAATAATAATAATAATAATAATAGTAATAATAGTAATAACACATCCAATTTGTGTTGTTCTTACATTCACTGAAGCATGGTCAAACTCCCACTGGCCCCACCCACTAAGGAAAATCGAGTCCTTCCCCACCTACACCCATGTCAGGCGCCATCACTTGTGCAGAGCTACATTTTGGCATCTTTATCACAGTTATAAGACTTCTTCTTGATGGTTTCCTTTTTAGGGTATTGCTTTTGAGGGGACGGTTGTGGATAGGGTTTTTCATTGAAGTCTTTTATGTCCCTTCTTTCTTAGTTGAGTGTCTGCTGCCATCGATATCAAGGCCAAAATAGGTAGGGTCTTTGCTCTTTACAGTCAGCAGGAGCTCAGATCACGCACTTCCTCATGGCCCCTGGCTGCTGTAGGACCATGGGCATCCGAATGGCCTTTGATGGTAACACAAGGTAGAGGCGTCAACATACATCCCGGATGCAGTAGACCTTGATCCAGATACAGCCCCCAGTGGCAGCACAGGCCCATACATTTCCATGGCCTCAGGGGCCGCAGGCCACTCTGATGGATATGCCCCCGTCCCCCACCAGGGACATCAAGGTCCACGGTCATCAGCCTGATGCCTGGCCATATTATTACCACTGGCCCACACATGGCAGTCCTTCGAGAAGGTCCAATCCAGGAAGTGAACTATTCCTCATCTCAGGCCTCCACCATTGCCCGGAGCCAGGGCGATCCTGCAGCAGGTTGCTGGGGTAGGGGGTTGAGTCTGGATCTGTGTAAGCTCAAGGCTGCTGCACACCACCCATCGACTCCGCTGGACAATGACCTGTTTCTCATACCTTTCACCACCATTGTGTCTCCAGTTCCACCCCTCTCCACAGCACACGCACCACTCTGCTCTTCTGTCTTTCTTTCCCCCTTCTCTATCACACTTTCATCCATCAGCTTCCACTGGCCTATGGCATATGTTTTTAACATTAATCTATCAGTGCTTTAATTATAATTTTTAGTACACATGCATATCTTCAAACAGTAAATAGTTGTAAAGATTTTTTGTTGTTGTTGTTGTTTTTTGGTTTTTTTTGTTTTTGTTTTTTGAGACAGGGTTTCTCTGTGTAGCCTTGGCCATCCTGGACTCACTTTGTAGACCAGGCTGGCCTCGAACTCACAGCGATCCTCTTGCCTCTGCCTCCCGAGTGCTGGGATTAAAGGCGTGCATGGGCATGCTATTAAAGTTTCTTCTGTGTGTTGAATTTTCTTTATGCAGCTAGAATTATATGGTCTAAGTCGTGTGTTATATTTGACAGCAGAGAATATCCAACTGCCAGTATGTTTCCTTGACTCTCCCAGTCTGAGACTTCTGCATTCTTTACATTTCCAGAGATCTCAAAGATGATGGCCCCTGAGGGTATTCTTCATATCAATGATAGTCTTGAACTCGGTGTCACGTGACAGCTATCCAATGCCTAGCTGAAAGGGATAATTTACGGGAGGTATCCTAATGTCTGCCATGCCTCTGACTCTCTAAAAATCTTTTTTTTTTTTTGAGATTAAGATAGATGGTTGAGTTATGTCTCTATGACCTCATCACATTGCTCCTGTTGAATCGCTTTTACATTGAGTTCAGTGTCATCAGCAGACACTGAGGGACACTCTCAGAAGCAGCCTTTTCTAGAGATAGACTTCAAAGTTTACCCACTACATTACAAAGTGACTTGGCTATGAGGACCTATGGGACAAATTTCCCCTAGGTTGATATAACAGAAGGGCTGGGCCACTTCTGAGCTTAAGTTTTACCTTAAAAGTAGTAGGAACCTTGAATTCTGCCTTAAGCATTGCCTATTAGAGAACTTGGAGCACATACGTAAGCCCCCAGGACTTCAATTTTTGTATCCCAACCTCTATACTGCTTTTATCCCCATCCCACTCCAAATAGCCTCTACTTTCTTGCTGCTCTTACTTTCTCAACTCTTCATTTTTAACTGCACTATGTATCATAACACAAATGAACTTGTACAATGGCCTAATAATCTTTCTAGAAATGAATTAGCTATTAGGAAGTGAGTATGCGCACAGGACTAGTTGTTAGAATGTACTCACGTATTCATTTTTGCAGATTTATCTGTTCCATTTCAGGAAAAAAAAATCATATACTGGATGCCTGTGCTTGCTGTGTTTGAAGCCATGCAGTAGTAATGTGAATTTTTTTATCCATTTTATAAAGAAATACAGCTAGCCTCTTCAGAAGAGTGCTATAAAAGAGACATAGGAATGCACAAATACTATGATTTACAGTGTCACACAAACAACTGCATGTAAAAGTACATAAACATTAAGAGGCTACTGAGAACCGAGCTACCGAGAACAAGGAAAGCAATTTCAGATGATCTACCAGCCTGAATGTGACAGTAATAGTTTTGTTAATAATCCCCAAATAAATAGACTTGCCATGTTGAGAAGTTTGATATCATCAAAATCTGTATTCATTCATTGGTTTTATAAGCATGAACTAAACAATGTGTTAGGAAAGATGTCTTGGGAGCAACGGGACCCAGCTCACTGTGATAGGAGAAAGGAGCTTTATAGTCTGTATGCCAGAAGATGCACCCTGCAGGGTTTGATGTGTCTGTGGAAGATCTAGGCATCTGTGGAAGATACAGAGGCATCCCAGAATAGTCTAAACATCACAGCTCAACCTAACCATTGAAGGGTTCTAAATAAATGTCAAGAGGGCCAGGTGAGCACTTCTTGCTGGATGAGAGACATGTTCCTGGGGTGAAGGCTGGACACTGGAAATTGTTCCTTTTCCAGGCAGCACTGAGCAAGCGAGTGACTGAAATAACCCACTCAATGGCATCCCCATGACCACAAATACTCATGGTCCCCACACGGCAGCTGATAATCCCGAAACCATCACTGCAGTTATCTTCTTCTCTTTTTACCCACTAAGATCTAGGATCCTTTTTTTTTTTTTTTTTTTTTAAAGATTGACAAGAATCCATTTGGTTTATCTTTTAAGTATTTCTAAAGTTCAGTCAAATTATTTTTTTTTTTCTGATGTTTTCATTGTGTGAGTTTAGCAACACAGAGAAACTTCACACATGGCCTTGCAGAAAGTCAGAAAACCATCAACTTCTTTTCAGAATTTGTTACTCCAAGCCTTATCTTTAGATGAAAGGGTTGAGGGTTAACACTGATAGCCAAAGGGTCTTTTGTTTATTTCAATATCTAACTATAAACGGAGGGAGAAAGCAACCCATGAAATGGCTTGAGTGAGCTGGAAGATCAAAGTTGTTGAGCTGAACCGTGTCTGGAACAAGATGAGAATAAGTTTAGTCTTCGAGCACAGACGTAACAACCTCTGTATGGCACACTGATCAGATGACTGCTCAGCCGCACCTGGTGTTACCAAGCGGTGGATCAAGGGTGACTCTGACTACAAACACCTCAGGGATTCCTTTCCATGGCCACTAAAGTCTTAAACTACTTTTGAGTAGACAGACAAGAGTCCATTTGGGTTTTGTTGTTGTTTGTTTGCTTTTTATATACGATGCACCTTATTTGGAAAGCTTTGAGCATTAAGCCTATGCATACAAAGTGGGTCTCTAGTTCTGGGGACTTCAAATATGTTCCCTCACGAAGGCTGACTTGAAGGCTGTCTCAGGAGGGCTGAGCATTTACAGTCTGCGTGACTTAACAGCCCTTGCCACAAGACTATTAAAAGTAAGCAGGAAGTGTACAGGATGACTACTGTCAAATCTGATGTCTCCAGAAGATTCTTGGTTCTGTCCAGTGTATCTGGTTCCACAAGTACAGTTTAAGAACTCTATCTCAGATAGTGACCAGAAGTGGGGACGTCACCACATTCATAAACTAAAAATGTTCCGAGTTCCTCTTTCCCTGTCTCATTTTGACTGAAACCTTTTGTAGCAGATCCTCGTACTTGCTCGAGAGGATTTATTATTCCTTTCTCTCTTCTATGAATCATGTGGCTTGTTTTGGCTAGTGGATATGAACAAAAATATCTAAAGGATTGCCGTTCAACTGTCTGCCTTCTCCCTGTGACCACGTTGACATAGCATGACCTACAGAGCTGTGTAATTTGCAATGCTGAACTCATATGAAGTAAGACAATTTTGGAGTTTCCCAGTGCCACAGCAGTCATTGTATGAACAGGAAGTAAATGCTTGCTTGTGTTGAGTGCTACAGTTGCTTGCTATCCCAGCATGAGCTACAGTGCTTTGATTAATGCACCCTAAACTTTTGTTTATTGTGCTCCATACTAAATCCAACCCATGATCTCGTATTTTCCTAAGTACAAAGAAAACACAGAAGCCAGATTTGAATGTCAGGTTTTTGCCTTGCTTTTCCCGTACACACAGGACACAAGCCCTGTTACTACTGTGTCAGTTACAAATCTCGAATGTTCCAAAGGCTGCTGGGCAAAGCTATCTTTCTGAATAACGCGTTTAATCATTCAAATGATCAGATAGTCAGCAAGGGTTTAATAAGAAACCACTTTAGGACAGGAACCATTCTACACACGGACAGTACCTGAATAAGAAAGAAAAAAAGGATTATTCTTATATCAATATTTTGATCTATCAGGAAAAAAATTATATACCAAACAAACAAATAAATAAACTTAGTAACATACAAAAAAACAAATTGGAAAATCTGACAGTGAATGAAGAGGTGGGGTACACTGTTTTACCTAAGAAGAAATGACATTCGGGTTGATACCTGAAGGCTCAGGAGGCAGCAGCAGGAAGAGGCTTCCCGCAAAAGGGGCAACAGATGCCAAAGCTCTGAGATAGGAATTATCTTGGCGTGTCAGAGATCCCATGTAGGAGCCTGGAATGGCTGCAGTGCAGACCGGATGTAAAAGGCTTGAAGAGAAGCAATGAAAAGGAGCAAGGAAATTATGGCAACAGAATCATGAAGGCTTGATAAAAGAAGCTGGCTTTACTCGATGCAACAAAACACCACTGAAGCGTTCTACACCAGAGGGCAGCTTGCTATGACCGGCATTTGGAATAGATCGCTTTATCAACTATGTAGAAAACGGATGATGGAGGGAAAGAGTGAAAGAAAAAAAAAGTCATCCCAGCAGGGGTGATGGAGAGGCATGGCGTTCGTGACTCAAGACATATGTCAATGGTTCTCAAACGCGCCTGCAGCTACAAGCACCTGGGACGAGGCATCTTAAAATTCAGACCAATTAGATCATAATCACTGAGGATAGGATACAGCATCAATTAAAAAAAATTTTTTTTTCCCTGGGGTGATTGATTTCAATGTGAATTAAGCCTGGGGAACACTGATGTGAAATGTTTTGAAGGTATCTCACAGGCTTACCAACAGACTGCATGGAGAGGTGGGGGAGGGGGAGGTACAGAAAAAGAAGTAATGATGCTGCCTGAACTTATGACATGCGCAATTGTATGGACATTAATGCTAGTTACTGAAACTGGGAGGATCTGGATGGAGTGGGGAGGTTGAGGTGGAAGGTGTTAGAATTGATGGTTCAGTTTTGCATGTGGAAATTTTGACCTGTTTGCTGGACATTTTGTATGATGTACTTTATGGAAATTGACATCATTATGGGCAAAAGAACAATCAGGCATTGTAGAGATACCATTAAAATTCTGGAGGCAAAAAGAAGCCAGCAGGCAAGTGAGGGTATCCTGAGCAAAAAAGAATGTCCAGGGGCTGGAGAGATGGCTCAGAGGTTAGGAGCATTGGCTGCTCTTCCAGAGGTCCTGAGTTCAATTCCCAGCAACCCAACCATAGGGTGGCTTACAACCATCTGTAATGAGATCTGGTGCCCTCTTCTGGCCTGCAGGCATACGTGCAGACAAAACACTGCATACATAATAAATAAATAAATAAATAAATAAATAAATAAATAAATAGTCTCAATTATCTTTTAAAAATGTCCAAAGGACTTAGCATTTGGAAGCACCTGTCATCTAGGTATGAAGATCATCTTACTTATCTTGCCTTGATCCCTTGGTAAGAAATCAACGAAGGATAATTTTCTTTCTAAAACATTAATGTGGGCACAACTCTGCTGTGTACTCTGGCCACTGGTTCCAAATCCCAAGATATTCCTTTTCAAATTATATTACAAAGCCCTCTAGTCAGAGTCTTGAGAGCTCTTGGATTCTGGCTCAGTTTCTTCCTAACTATAGATCTCAAAATGTCTGTTCCCCAGAGTCATGCATATAGAAAGGGTTGCTGAGGCTACACCAATGCCAGGCACCAAAACCAGCCAATAGAATGCACCTGGCTTTGGCTCCTAGCGCCTCATGGAGCATCTTTCACACAGATGTGTGAAACAAGTAATTCTAAGATACTTAGATACAGCTGCCTTTTTTTTTTTTTTTTTTTTTTTTTTTTGTTTATTTTATGGCCCTCTGTAGAATTTATTTCTTGATAGAATGTATTTCCTTCTTATGTTCAAGTTAGTACTGTTCTTCTGCCGTTTTTACTCAACCATTCTTTCATACAAAGAAAGCCCTAAAATCAGCTAATCTGTACTTGAATCAACTGTGCTGTGGCAGTTCTTCACTTTGTGACTTTGGATTAGTGTTCTGGATCTTCCCCGAGCCTCAGCTTCCATGCCCAGAACAAAGGGCTACTGGCTAACTGGATCTACCTGAGAGTTATTAAACAGGCTGGGGCAAAACACTCAAGGAAAAGACCTTATGTAGAACTAAACCCTCCAGTGTACCCCACCAGTCCATGGTCTCTGTCCTCTCTGGGTCCTGGAGCCCCGATTCAAATCGGGTCTCAAAGTGTTGATAGCGTCTGCTAATGGCCCCAGGCCCATTTCTAAGACATTGATGCTTTCTGGTTTTCCCACAGAAGCTGCTGCAAGTCACTCTGCCCCTAGGCTCAGTTACAAATGAGGGTCTTGCCTTGGAAAACGACAGCTGCCCAAGTGACTAGCGTTGCCATTTTCTACTTCTTGGCTTCATCCCAGCAGCTGCATACAATTCCTATGTCGAAGCTAATGAATCCATCACCTATGGTTTTCCCCCAGGGTGACTTGCCAAAGTTACCTTATTATAAGATGGTATCTTTAATCATATTTAATCATACATTAAGATAGAATACAAACAGCTCCCAGCTGACCACGAAGGGGGTCTCTTTCCATATTATGTGTAGCTGTTTATGGTCTAATCAAAAACCAACACACAAAGAGTCTCTAGCAAATTGAATGGTAAAGGAGTTACAGGACCTGAGTGTCTAGGACCCTGAGAGTTATTGACTTTCCTGAACTCGTTAAATTATCTAATAATCTACGTCCTTGAAACCTTGTTGAGAATACCCCCCTTTTTTTCTGCAAAAGGCCGTGCTTATTTACTTGCACTTTTCTGAGAGATGGAGAAGGGGGTGAGAAAAAAAATGTTTTAACAACCTAACCAGAGGGGAAGGTTAATGAATGTGTTTTATGGTTTCCTTTTGGAAACTGAACCTCTCAGAACTGAGTTAGTACAAGAGGCTTTTTGAGGACATCTAAAGTCTTCTGGCCAAAAGTCTCTTATGATCTTCATCATTTATAGAGTAAATCTTGGTGTGGGCCAAATAATCTAAAACTGATTTGTGCAGTTCCACATCCACCATGGGTGTGGAAAGCTTAGAAGTCCTGCCGGCACACAGGTTTCCCAAGCCCAGCCGTGGAGCAGAGCCTGGGAGCTTGGCTGCACATGTTCTCCATCAACACAATCACGCTGGTGAGATGCCTGCATGTCATCATAGGCGAGCTGCTTAATAAAAACTGGTGTGATAAAAATAAACAGTAAAGTGATAGTTTGCTTTTTGATCCAACTTTTCAATCTGTGTTTGGGAGAGAGCATTCCCAGTGCCCCGTCTCCCCATAACATGCATGCATAACTTTCATTAGCCGCAGTGAGAGTAACATGTGTATGTGGAGGGGAACGCCAGGCCCTGAGGTAAGGCATAAGTGGACTCCATGAGAGCATTGAGGAACTTTTGTTACTCTGCTTACAGGAAATGACAGGAAGATTGTTTTGTAGGGAGACACACACACACATATTTATATATGTGCATAGGTGTGTGCACGGCTTATATGCTTACATGATAAATGCCAAAGGAGACCTGAATGAAAACAGAGAATACAATATGATTGTAAAGAGAGGAAAGGAAGACTGTGTGAGCACATGAGTGTGTGTGTGTGTGTGTGTGTGTGTGTGAATGTGTATGTTGAAAGTAACGCAGAACTGTGTGTTTTTGTAAAAGGCAAAGACAGAAATTAGTGTATTCTAACCTTAAATATCCTGGACTTACCGAACAAAGACAATACTTGGAAATCCCTCTTATCTATTCCAGAAAGAATATATTGGGTTCCAGGATGCTCTTAAGATTCCATTGAAGCTGGGCCCATGGGTCCTCTGGGCATAATTTGACCCAGTGGGTACCAGCCCGCTGTAATCTCTGCAGCACCCCTCCCTTCTTGCATATGACGTGGCAAGCACTACGAAGTAACATTCTCTTCTGTGTCTTCTCTACGTGAGTCTGTCAGATGAGGCTACTGACACCTAGGAGACCTTGCTATTAGTTTCAAATTAGAAAACAGTTCACGAGCAGTCTTGACAGCCAAGCTCTGTCAAGAAAAGGGGAAATACAACTCCTGCTTTGCCGAGGGCAGCCTGCTATTACCAGAGGCTCTGGCATGTGGCAGCGAGAGGCTACTTAACTAATGACAGAATCTTTACTGTCTGCAGCTCCGAGTTCTAGAATTAGTGCACCCTAGAACAGAAGCACTCGGAAGCACTGAGGGACGTCAGTAACCTTCAGACATGTTTCTGAACCTGAGATCAATGATCATTTTCGACACAACTTAAGAAATTTAAAAAAAAAATCAACTACAAAAAAAAAAAAAATGTGCCCATCAATGACTTATTTCCATGTAGGGCGTTGATGTGTTTCTGATACAGACACTCCACGCCTGCCTCTTAATGGTGAAGTTCCCTAATTTGATGGTATGAGAGATTATTTGAAGCAAAGCATCTTATCTGCTTTCCTCTGTGGTAGTTTGAGGAGGAGGAAAGAGAAGTATTACACCCGATAACAGTGTCTTTGATTTGCACTCTGCTATTATCAAAGCTGTTATCTCATCAACCTTTAGAACAAACCTCAGTGGTAGTGGTGCCCTTTATTAACTTAAGAGGGCGGTGTTCAACCTGCCCGAAACCACACAGATAGGGAGTGGCAGATTGAGATGAGCCATAAAACTCAGGGCCTCTCCACTGGTCTCGGCTTCTCGCTTCTCTAATACAAAAAGGCGTCTTTCTCGTTGCTTAACAAGGGAGGACTCACTGAGGCCCCTGTGAGATACTAATAGGATGTGAAATGCCCGAACCAAGGAGAAATTCTTTCACCAGGCCCACATTAGTCAGCTTGCCAGGTGCTGTCCACCCCGGCAAAGCCCCTCGGGTCTCTTTCCATTTTTAAGCATACCAGCTCACAAATTGCCCCACACCTGCATCTCTCTGTCAGAGGGCAGTCCTGAGGCTACAAGAGCCTGTTCTGTGCGAATGGACAGCTTAGAGTGCTTGGGAATTTATGGCCCCCTGGAGGCAGTAACGGACAGCTCTGGAAGCATAAATAAGGGCTAGTTTTCCCTTGTATAGGGCTCACTTGGTATGACCCGCTTGGACTCTAGAGCCCCACCTGCTGGGCAGAGTCAAGATTACCCCGTGGGATACTTCGATAGTGTACCCTTATTGATTGTTATTGGCTTCCATTTAATAGTCACAGTGTCCTCTGAATATAAAAGTGAATTATTAGGCATAATCTTAGGGGTTAAGAAGGAGGACGGACAGTTCACATCATTGAAAATCCTGGCTATGCTCAGAAACACTAAGTTTTCTCCTTCTGATCTCTGTGGTGTACCAAGCAAAACAGACAAGCCATGCAGGGTAAAAACCACAACAAACCATAAGAAATACCAGGAAATTTTATTATAATTTATAAAGTTCTAAATCTATCAACAGTTTCTAAAACTGAAACTGCCTCTTGAATCCTTAGAGATGTTCAAAGGGAAATAGACAGCTACCCTCGTTGCTACCATTGAAATAACAAGGTTTGTTTGCTTATACAACTCATAACGAGTTCAGGTTTTGCCCGGTAGTGCCTCTACCTCAGTTTCCTACTCTGTAAAACCAGAGTCAAGTGAAACCAACACGATATGCAATACACCTAGTTTTTCTAACACAGAGCAAGGACTCCATCAATGGTGGCCTTAGTGTTGACTTGCATAGCGTGGACCCTTGAGGTCCTTTTCAGGTCTGTAACTGTATGTCCCTTCCTACCTCAACCGAAGGACTGATACTGGAAACAGCATCCCCTGTGCCTTGCTACCAAGCATACAAATACCAGGAAGAAGCAGTCAGGAAGTACCACCATCAAACCCGAGGAGGAGGAAAAGTTTGTGAATGTGTGTGTAGCTAAAAGCAATCGCTGTGTACTGGTTCCAGAGAATATTAGTCTCTCAACGATATGTCACATAATCATGTCACTTAATTGAGTTTCTCTTATGTGCCAAACACTGTCCTAAGTACCCTATAAGCCCCGCCCCAACATATTTAATCCTTACAGCAATCATTTGAAGTAGCCATTATCCTAATTTATAGAGGACACTGAAGTCTCAGAGAAGGCAACCGGTTCCAGATCAAGTAACCGAGACACGATCTGGACCAAAGTCTTCGCGTCTCCAATTATTCCCACCACTGCCCCTCCCGCTGCTGCTGCCACTGCATCCACCGCCACCTCTGCTGCCACAGCTATACTCCGTTCCATGCAGAGAATACGCCTTTCAGGAAGATTGACTCCTACACAGTAGGAGTTTGTTCTGGGGAGAGAAAGTACGTGCATGGGTCTTGTACTCAACCTAAGGAGCCTCAGTTATTCGCAGGAGAAGTGAGAAGTCCAAGGTGGTTATTAAAATAAAGACATCGTTTCTTCCCAAATGTAAGCGTCTAAAATCGTGACAACACCTTAGCTTAGTATCTTGCTCCTTTGGGAGATAAGTAAACTTAGCCTGATAAGGAAACGCTGTCCAGTATTTCCAAACAACCGTTTAAAACCTGTAAATTGTCTGAAGTGCCCACTAGCAATGAGCCGATGGGTGGCCTCCGAGTCCTTTAATTTCTGCAGACTGCTGGGGGAGGGGGATGCTACGAAATACAGTTGTGGGGAGGATCAGGATCAGGAGGCCTTTCCTATTTTCCTAGCAAGCCCCCAAGCCACGGAGCCCTAAAGGCAATCCTGAAAGACCCACAAGAAGATCTCTACTCTCCACCTCCCACCCTCAAAAGACAGTGCACATGCCAGGGCTTGTTAGCGGCATGAGGGGACGGCCGGATGCCTCTGGCAGAGAGACTGGTACTTCCATTGATCCAGCTCCTGCCTCCTGCTGAAATCCTGGAGAAAGAATATAAAGGCGGCTGCTCGCTCTGATTCAGTTCAGAGGCCAAGTGTTCCTTGGTGACTTCTTTAGACCAGCGGTTCCCATAGGGCCCACGTGAACCTAATGCAATTGTCGATAAAGAAATGATTCTTGTGAAAGAAGCTATGTTCTATTCAAACAGTCAAGCATTTGGGTAGTAATGGTGGGGTTTGGTATGAAGCCTGAATTTGTACTAAAATGAGTAAGGGAGGGGGGAGATTTGCTTCTCACTTCCTTCCTTTCTTTCTTTCTTTCTTTCTTTCTTTCTTTCTTTCTTTCTTTCTTTCTCTCTCTTACAAGTATTTCAGTTAAGACAAAGAATTAGTATTAAGATAAGTACAGTCCAACTCCCTGCCCTGTGCTCTCCTGTCAGGAATCCATTCTTTTTTTATGATGCCATCTGCATAGCTGGAGGTGATATTGGAATGCATAAATCTCTTGTGAGCCACAAAACGTTAAGCTGCCGTTGTCCTCATAATTTCATTATCTCAGTTTCTGCCCTAAAACGTTTAACACTAATTGAACACCCGAGGTTTTCCTGTGAGTTTATTTTCTGAACATTATTGAAGTGCTGTTGATAAAAGTCAGAATTTATGGAGTCAGCACTCCTTAAACTGCCATGATAGATTTGAGCATATATATATATATAAAAGCAGGAATATTTTTTTATGATTGTGCCTGGAATTTCAAAGTCTTTCAATCATTCTACATTATAAAGCTGTCGATTTCAAAGTGCACCACCGAGCTCAACCTTTGCATGCACGGGTCCAAGTTGGACACATGGGGCTATCAGATTCAGCTACATTGCAGACTGACTCTCTGTGTTTATTTGTTCTTGATTAAAAATACGTGACTTCTCCCACCCACCCTCTCTTCCAGGCTACCCAGAATAATGTCCATATTCGCAGTGGTTTCACCAATGACAACCCATTCTTCTTCTCTGAAAGAAGTGCATTTGCATGAGTCAGAGCCATCAAATGTCCTTTAGTCCTTTAAGGAAAGAATGGTTTCCTGTAAGTTTTTTGGTAGATTTTTTTGTGTTTGTTTGGGTTTTTTTTTTTGGGGGGGGGAGCTTGCTTGTTGTTCGTTTTTGTTTTTTATCATGGTAAAGAGTAGCCATGTGCTAAGTCTATCTCTTGGATATTGTTTGCAATTCCATTAATTTCACATGTCTCTGTCAGAAAGCAATTTAGTTCAAAAAGGAGCTATGATCGGTGTCTCTTATGGATTTGTATTAATATTTATGCATCCATACACATGCAAAAATTACCCACACTCACAGACACACAGTTTATGATGTGCAATTCATAGGCAGAGTCTTCACAAAACATAGGACTGTATCCTGGCTTCCAAAAATGAAGCAAAAAACTTAGAGTTAAGTGTCCATCTTCCAGTTAAAAGAAGTTGCTCCTGGTTACTATGGTAACTGCCAACAGACTGGCATTTTTATGTTATTATTGTAATTGGGAAAGCAAAGAATCTATTTTTAAATTATAAAGCATGGAGGGAACTGTGAATCCCATGTGGATCCCTTACCTGGCTGAGAAGCAACACAGCAGATATTTGTCCCACCTGCAGTTCTGACTTCATTCTCCTAGACCAAAAGATGGCCTCTGAAGGGCTAAGCTAGGGTAAATTGTCCCCATCCTGAAACTACAGCTACAGGAAAGAAAAAGGCAGTACAGAGATTCCAACTAGGCCTGAATATAAGTTTTTAAAATAAAATCCAAAGCTGGTTTCACGAGGTGAAACATGACTAAAATCTATGGGTATTGCTTTGTTTTTGTCCTGTGGAAGTGGAGATTGTGTCTCAAGCTGCCTCCAGTCTGTACCCTTTCCTACCATTTACCATCATCTACAAGGAATCCTTAACTTGGGGGAGAGACTTCCTCTCACCACTCACCTCTCTCTACTCTCACTAGTTTCCCCTTTACATTTTTTTTTTTCTTTCTGTGCAAGAGGAAAGCTGAAAAGAAAACGTCCAAATTGCTGACAACAGGCAACACCAAGTGAAATTAACTTTTAGGTTCCAATGTAAAATATTAATTTTCTGCCATAAATGCACACTCCTTTCACAATATGAAAAGCAGACATTATTTTTTTTTAATATAATTTAACTCCCTGTGGATTTAAATGACTTTCTCCCAGAAATAAAAATCTCTACATAGCCCAGATAGAATCAGAACACTACATATCAGAATTTACATGATAAAACTGGCATGGTTTTTTAAAGGGATAATTCTCACCTTAATCACTATATCAGAATATAAAAAGTGGAAAGGAATAACCTAGGGATTTTTTTTTCTTAAAGGATGAGTTATGGATGAAAGACATTGAAAGGATATTATTTCTTTAAAAGATGTCTCTCTTGATATTTCCTGTGTACAGCAAGTAGACCGCCGGCTACAAAAGTTTTCTCTACAGTGGAGTTCCCATATGTGCCTTACTACAGCTCCAGGGGGAGTGGCTTGGCCACTCATCACATTACACCATTCAAGAAACGGGCAATAGCGGGGAAAGCCAAGAAGGGAGGTGTGACCAGTATGTGTTGGAAGGATGAACAGATAAAGGGATCCAGTTGCCCTAAGTCCATCTTTACAGTACTGACAGCTTAGTGTTTAAGAAAAGGTAGGAATGGAGTGGGGCTGGGTTGGGGAGCAAGAGGCAGCCCTAACTAAACAGCCCTGGTCAAGGTGTGGTCTGGTCCATCATCGCCTCATCTAGGTTCTGCACCTCGGTCTGGGGCAGTCCCTTCTGCTTGAGGGGACCACGTGCTTTTCCGGAGCTAATTATTCCCAATCCTGTGTGCCCTCTTTTGTCCTACTGTCCTATTGGTTCTGCAGGTTTAAGACAACTGCTAGAGACCTTTCAACACGTTTTGGGAGTCTGGAACAGCATATTGTAAGAAGATGCATCTGTTACTCTTTTGTTCGAGTCTTTAGTTCTTACGGGAAATGAGCCAGGTCAGGTACCACTGCTTTCTAGATGGGTGGTCCTAGAGTGACTAAGGCGCCTATGTGCACAGATAGCAGGGGCTCAGAGTAAAGGAGACAGGTGTACAATGAAAGCAGAAAAGCTAGATTTTAGCATGAGTTTAGTTGCTTTGTAATCCTTAGTGAGGAGTCAATACTTTTTTTTTTTTTTTCCTAAAGCAGTTCCTACGTGATTTTTATGCAAGAGACAATTTCTATGTTTTTCATATGCTTGGGGTCTTTCCATAGCCTGAGTTCTTATATGTTACCTAATATTTTACAAGGGCAGATGGACAGATAGACTCAAATTCTCTTCATCCACGTGGTTCATCCACATTGGGGTATCAATGTGTACAATAAGATGGAAGGGCTAGGGAAGGCCTCCCCATCGTATGAGATCTCCCTGTCTTCAGGGAGATAGGTCACGTGACATCTGAGTATGCTCCTTAGAGTCTGATGGCTTATCGCTAATGTATATGAATCTTGAAAAGTCATTACATTTTCCCTTCAGTTTTCACATTCACCACTGTGAGTCTTTTCGCGACTATTGAGACACTAACGTACTAGTTATCAGTTACCGACAGGTGACCACAGCGTACTGGCTTAAAACAAGGTGCCTTTACTGTTCCTCAGCTTCTGTGGGTCAGGGTTCTGGGTGAGGTTTACTGTGTCCTTTGCCTCAAGTTTCTCTCCTGGGCTCTTACCTAGACATTACAAGGCTGGAGTTTCCTCTACCGATTCAAGAGCAGGACCCCCGTACAGAATCATGCAGTGGCTGCTGGCTTTCAGTGTCTAGCAGCTGCCCTTTCTTCTCCAAGAGCTGAGTGAGTAAAGGAGCCCCTATCCTTTACCCAATGGGACTCTTTTAATATGTAAGTTTTAGTTAAAGCCAGTAGAGCCGACTAGCAGAAATCAAAGCTCAATATCACAAGGCCAATTGTGGAAATGATTACTCTGTCATGTTTGCTGCATTTTGTTTCCTAGAAGCCAGTCATGACTTTGACATGAACTCTGGTGCTCCATATCTGACCACCTCCCCTTGGTGGGGAGACCGGGTGGCACTCAAAGAAAGAATAAGCAGGCTACCAAGATGAGACTTGATAGCCTATGACCATGTAGTCAGGGAGGAGGTCCCCCTCAGTCATAGCCCTAGGGGAGGGGAATAGGGTGAAAGCTGGAGGGAGGGAGGAATGGGAGGATACAAGTGATGCGATGGCAATTGAGTTGTAATCTGAATAAATTAATAAAATTTTAAAAAAAACAAGAAAATAATAAATAATGCATTAATCATTAAAAAAAGAAAAAGAAGCCAGTCATTAAGTCAGCCCAAACTCAAAGAACTGAATTATCCAATGGTATGTGTTCCAGGAAGTAAGGATTTTTGCTGCATCCTTGAAGAAGTGTTTTCCCTTCCCCCTGTAAGAACAGTCGTAGGATGAATGTGGTCCCCTAGGATACACAGAAGTCTTTCGTGCCTACATAAAATCTCCTGGAGTGCACACCGTTTGTCCTGAATGGTGGACAGGAGCAAAGCCCTCTGAAGAAGGAGGTGTAGTTCAGCAGCAATCATGGTTGCAATGTTCCTTAAAGCCAGAGAGAGGTTTCTTTGCAGGGATGAGGGAGTATTCAAAGCAGCTGGGCTGCCATGATGACAGAGCAGCTGTTTGCCAAAGCAGAGGCTACTCGGCTGACAGCTGCCACTCAAAAAAAAAAAAAAAAAAAAAGTCTGTCAGCTGTCATTCAAAGGGCCCAACACCCACGCTAGACAGCTAGACAGTTTAACTCACTCACAGAAGAAGAAGAAAAAAAAAAAAAAATCAAAGGATACAATAAAGACCTAGGAAATTAACATTCTTAACAAAGGTTTAACAGTGTTTAGCCCCTAGGCAAATACAGCTTAGTGAGCACTGGGTCCCTCTGATCTGTCACATAAAAATTACTAAAGACCTCTCTACGTTCTTTATTCATATATGTGTTAAGTTTTCCCCATGTGACCTCTGACATGTACCCTAAGGATGTGGAACAAGAGGAGACTTTCCCACATTCCTTGCATTTACAGCATTTCTCTCTATTGTGTCTACTTCCAGAACTCTTTAAGTACCAGGAACAATAGTAAGCCGGCCACATTCCTTACACTCCAGAAATGTGTGTTTAGGTTAGGATCTGCCAGGAGTCTTAAGGAATGAATGACCCATAAAGGCTTTTCCTCATGCTGCAGCAACGGAATTTTACAGCAGGGGGGTGGGGGCGGGGCAGGGGGGGGCGCTGAGGAGTGGGGGGCAGGGGGGAGGGCAGGGGTTCTTAGCACAGTGAAATTTGGGAACTCACTGGTTACAGTCATTTCTTTTACAGAGCCGCTCCAAATCAAGACTGCCTAAATGTCTCTCTTTGTTTCGTGCCAAACTTTAATGATATGTTATTCCCAATTTTCTCCTAAAAGGGAGAACAACCAAGAGTCATTCCTTAATGCTCTATTTTCCGTTCACTGAAAAAAAAAAATTTTTTTTTTCTATGACTGTTCTGCTGAGCAACTGACTCTGTGGGTTTTTAAAATCGAACTCCATCATCTATGTAACCAGGCCCCTGCGGCATTTTCCCTATCACTGCGTTGCTCCGTGAGCGCTCCTTTGAGAAGAACCTGGCGAATAGTGTTCCTTCTAAGTCGCTTGCAAAATCACGTCCTCAAAGCCCATCAAGCCCACTTCCTGGCTCAGCTATTTGTTAGCGTCTTTGGGTGTCAGCCCTAAAGTCCAAAAGGAGAGAGGAAAGCTGGCAGAGTCAGGGCCACCTGGGGCTAATGTTAGGGAGCGTGTGGCACTCAGGCTGGCAGAGAAGCTGTGGTTTCCACGTTGCAACGATGTTCCTGTGCTCACTTTTTAAATCTTCTATTACAACTCAGCTTCTTTTTTTTTTCTTTTTTCTTTTACTTACATATGTGTTTATGACCCCTATTTATTTTGTTTTATCAATATATTTCTTAATTCTTGTCATCACTCTTGGAAGTCCATTATAGTTGAAGAACTCAGGCAAGGTATACTGTCCTCCTTAGTAAGAATCCTCGCTAACATCTTCAGACATAGTCCAGGAAGCAAAACTCCAATCTCCACCAGCAAGTCACCCCACACAAGCAGAACTGGCCAATAGTTGCCAGATTCTCTATTTTTTGTCTCCTTTCCCTCAACTCAGGACCGACAGAGACAGCCAAAAGTTTGGCCTAAATCAAGTGAAATGATACACACTTTAAATTAAACTTCCCCGTGCCAGTAGCATTAACCTAGACCGGCCTGTAGGAACAAAGGAGTGTCTTTTCTTCCCATAGGCTAAGTATCTGGCTGAGGCACCCAATAAAGATAAAAATGAACAAGAGAAAATTGTACCATCTGTATGGCAGGGGAACCTTCGTAAAGAGATGAAGACTCAAAGTCAAAGGCATAGGAAAATGTATATTCGTATTCTTGGGTACCCTGAAGAGGTGGAGGTCTAAAGAAGTAATATTGGACCAAGTAGATATGACCTAATGGTAGGAAATGCGACAGAGAGGCCACAGCAAGCGGTGTCTATTCAGATTGGTTTCGGTATCCATGTGTCTTCAGACAAAAGACGATTCTTTCCTCCAGGCACAGGAAGTCCAGCTTTAGAATGAATGAGCTGTTACCCGCTTCTGGGGGAGAAAGGCAAAAAAGGGAAGTGGCTTCTTCCCTTCTACCAGTTTCCCAAACATTTAGATACTATATATGGAGGTAGCTTATCCCGAAGCTCATAGATACCTAAAGTCTTGCCTGAGGTCCTGGTCCCCTGCCACCTTTTGAGATTCTGCCAACATGCAAGAGATAATGGCTAACTCCCTCATTCTGAGCTCTAAATTGGTGTTAGAAATAAGTGTTCCTCTCCCCTTCACTCCTTTCTTCTCTTATTCCACAGTTTACCTATTTAGTTACACATTTTATGCCTAATTTATTCCATGTATGTGTGTGTGTGTACATATGTGCATGCCATAACAGATATGAAAAGGTCAGAAGACAACTCACAGGAATCATTCTCTCCTTCGGTTATTGTCAGGCATGGAGGAAAGTGTCTTTATCAACTGAACCATCTCACTCTCTTATTTATCTGTTTACTTGCTTGTTTGTTTATCTCTACAAATAAAAATACTGGTGATTCAAAATACTTTAATCTTGGGTAGCTCTCACAGCTGAAGGAAATAATAAACTTCAGATTTAGAAAACTTGCATCTGTTTTACAAAGTAACAAAACTGCAATGTTTTACTTTTTTCATATTAGACAATGAAGAAAACTCAATAGAAACAAGTAAAGCTCTTTATCACCTGGTTTTTTCTTTCCAGAATATTTGATACTTTATAGAGAAATAGAGATACAGAGATATAGAGGTATATGTTGTTGTTGTTTCAAATTTCAGGACACACAGGGTTTTATCCATCCCTGACTGACGTAATTACAAAAGCAAGCATTTCTGGAGTGCTTAGTATATGTAGGCAGCCTGCTGCTGTTCCCTCAGAACCACAGCAGTTCTACGCAAGTGCTGTATTCTCACCTCCCTTTCCAGTGGGGAGACAGAACAACAGAGCAGAATCTTGTATCTGACACTCTAGGAACCAAGGCCTGGGGCTCCAGCCATCTTGCATTAGAGCTTTTCCCTGCCCATTGCACTTCTCAGGCCACTTGAATTTTGCCACATTTTGTTTTTATTAGTCCACTGTACTTTAATACGGCACTGAGGACATTTTCAGTAAAGAGCAGGATTCCTAGGTTTTTACCTCCTCACTTATAGATGCATTGATGAACCAGCCTACTTCCATCTTAGGCTGAAAAACCATTTTATAGTAAAGACAAACTAAGTTTATTCCTGTTTATGACTAAACCTGTTTATCAAGAATTGGGCTATTTCCTACCTGTAACCTTAACCACAAATGGTTCTGTACTGCCCTATTCCAAGAAACAGCAACCATGTCTTTGTTTCACAAAGTTGTTGTAACCATTTTGTAATCGTGCCTCTGTTTCAAAAGGTCATTATGACTACCTTGTTATGACGGCCTTATGCTCGCCTTGCAGTCCTGTCTGTGTTTCAGGAGATTGTTATGACTAACGTGTTATGCTTATGTTCTGCTCCTGTAACCCAGCCTAGTTTGCCCACCAAATCCCCCATTTTGAAACCCCCTACCCCTGAGCTATAAAAACATTGTCTTCATGTCCAGTGCTGAGCTCTTGAATACTGCCTTTGTGGGAGACAGACAGCCTGTACTCAGGAATTTAAAGAAAAAAAACTTGCTTTAATTAATTGCCTGCTTTAATTAATTTGGCCACAGTGATTTGGGTCTGTGGTCTTTCTCTTTGCATCCTTGGGATTAACAGTAACCCCTCATCCCTCCTCAATCATTTGAGCTCTATAGAGTATCTGATATTTTCACAGATGATGTAAATTTCTCCTATCAGTTGCTACATGAGTGAGCTATATTTGCCTCTCCTCATTTTGAGACGGAATTCTGCACCCCTTTAATTATCAGTGCCTCTCTCTTCCCGCCCTCCTCCCTCCCTCTTCCTCTTCCCCTCTTACTCAGGAGTTAAATCTCCTACTTTTCTTTTATCCTGTGTTCTTCACATGCTCACCATTTGTCTGAATACTTCCAAATAGTGCTTTCATTGCAGCTGGTGAATCTCTTCTCATGAAGAAGTGGGGTGTAGGTTAGTTAGGGTAGAAGAAAATAGCCACCATCAGACCCTATGCGGGAAGTCATCATCTACTTCCCAAACTACAGCCTGACTTCCACAGCAGAAGTTTGGATGAATAGAATCAAATGTTTCCAGCAAATTAAGAGTTTGTTTTGTATGGAGCTCAGAAGGGAGTGCCCCAGAAGTAGTGGCTGAGCCTCCATGAAGGAATCCTGCTGGCTGCTGATTGGCCTCTGTGCTGTGCTTGTCAGGAGTCCCAGAGTACTAATCTTACAGGAGTTTTAGGCTGGTTGTTAGCAACTGAATAGCAGTTAGGCTCTGAAGATTCCCTCTTCTGATTTAGCCAAATTTAGCTGCTAAACTAGTGGCTGAGATTGGCCCTGTGCACTGTGAGATTTGTTCAAATAAGAGGCCAAGAACTCCCAGATTCCCTGCGTGCTCTGGACAAATCGTGGAGAAGCAGCCATGCTCACCAGGCACAAGAGGCAGTGAGTAACTGGAAATGTCACCTTCCTGGTCCCCTCAGTCACTCTGCAGGAGAGGAAGCCTTACCATCAACCCCTCCTGTGAGCCAGAGGCACTAATCTTGCTGATGGAGCTTTGGTGCTAGGCAAGGCTGTGCAGGCAGTTAATTATACCCAGAGTTAATTGAGTGGTCAGATTAACAGTCTGGTCTCAGGAGGTCTCAAAGAGGATTCCAGAAATTTAGGTATAGAACACGCTCACAACAATGTCAAATGAGACATCATGTTCTTTTTGACCCTCCCTTTCAATTTGGGATGATGATTTCATTAATCAGGAGTCCTTTCTCTACTGTCATTCTAATTGACAGGTGCTAATTAAAATAGCAAATGGGATCCTTGAAGGCAGTTCCTTCTGTGTTTCTTAGATGACCATTGAGTTTTTGACTGATTTAGCATGGCTCTTTCCCCTCCATTAACAGACAAGTTAAACTTTATATTCCCTTAAATTTTATTACTCATAATTAGGAAGTGGAAAAAATCAGTTTGCATTTTACAGCTTTAAAATGTAAAAGTAAATTGGATACTCAGATAATGTGGGACAGATTGCTATTACCAGGTAAGTCAGAGTGGGGTGGTACATCCCTAGACCCTGGATCCCCAGATCGTTCATCTCAGCAACCCCGCCCAAGCCTATCTACAATGGAGGCTCCTTGTAGGAGATTTGATTCTTTTTTAACTTTAAATTCAAACATAATATAATTTTTGAAATTCCCTAATTGTAAAATATAAATGTAAAAAAAGACACAATAAGTTGGCTTTCTGGGCTTCGGATATAGCTCAGGGATACAGTACTTGCTGTAGAAACATGGAGGCCTGCGTCCCTAGTTCCTGCACACACACCCCTAGTTCCTGCACACACACCGGAAGCTGGGTGTGCTGGCACACAACTGTAACACTACCACAGGCAGATCGAGCAGAAGCTCTCAACCTGTGGGTCTCGACCCCTTTGAGGGTTTCCATATCAGATATCCTGTATATCAGGTATTTACATTAGCAAACAGCAAAATTACAGTTATGAAGAAGCAACAAAATAATTTTATGGTTGGGGAGCCATGTCACCATAACATGAGGAACTGTATTAAGGGGTTGCAGCATTAGGAAGGTTGAAAACCATGAGAACCACTTTCCTAGTAGATAAAGGCTTATGAGCCAGCCAGCCTAGTGAACGGGCGGGCTCTACGCCCAGCAAAAGACCCTATTTCAAACACTAGAGTGGAGAGAAATTTAAAAAGACATCTGACATCAGCGGTTGATGTCCACATGGGTGCACACACACACACACACACACACACACACACACACACACACACACGCACGCACGCACGCACACATACATACACACACACACACACCTCCTCCCCTCACAAAACAAGCTGCTTTTGTTCTATAGCCAAGGTGGTGCTTTATTTCTGTACAGTCTCATATATTGTACAGTCATATTCAATATATAAATGTGGAGGGACACACATTGGTCTACACTCCGTAATCCTGAACAGTATGCCAAACCGTGTGAATACTCAGTAACTTATTAAAGTGAATGGCTCTATTGTATCCCCCTCTGCGTCACACATTCCTCACGCATTTACATCTGTTTTTAAGATCCAGATACACCCATAATGAGAAACTGGAGCACAGAGAACCAGACAGTAGACACTTGAATGGCCTCCCCTGAAAGTGCCGCCTTAGTCTAGTCCCACAGCAAAAAGAGTATTAAATACTGATTATACCTTATGTCCAAAACAAGAAAAAGGAAATTAGCCATGAATGAAATAATTTACAGTAAATCAAAATATGCTCAGTAATTACCTTTAATGATATTAATTTTCTTTGACATAATTTTTTTTATTAAAATGCAATTTTAAGTTCTTGGCCAATTCATAGTTCTTTCTCTGTACAGATTATATTAGATTTCAGTAGTTTGCATTTTGACTCTGAGATGAAATCATACTCTTTGTCTCAGAAGTCACTCTCTCTCTCTCTCTCTCTCTCTCTCTCTCTCTCTCTCTCTCTCTCTCTCTCATACACACACACACACACACACACATGCACACATGCACATGAAACTTAATGGACATTATTTTGAAAGGAAAGGAATGCAGAATGGTAGGGAGAAAAGGTGAATTTCTGGTTCTTCATTCATCCCTGGTAAATGTCTTACCATTAAGCCTCAATAGAAGCTTCCATGGTACGTCAGGAAGAGACAGACCGCTGATACAGTCCCCTGCAGTGCCAGTGCAGCCAAGGATGTTCACCACTGCCTCGGAACTGCAAGTGAGATACGAGCTGCAGTTACACAAGCGTATCCGGGAGAACCAGATGGCCACCTACATGTCTCCAGAGATGAGAGGACAGATTTTCTTGAAAAGTAGCCCAACTTCAAACTAGCAGAAAGGCCCCTCCCTCCCTTAACTCACAACTAGTCTCAGGGTAGCCCAACCCTTACAGCCTTTCTGGAACTGGAGAAAGTTCCAGTGAGCATTTACAGAAAGACTTGGAAATGACGTTTCAAAATATGTAACTGCAAGTCTCCTTCAATGTTATAGGATCCAACAATACAATGAGGGATATGAGTGTCACAGGCCAACACCAGCCTCACTCTAGGACCAAGGTAGTCCTAGAATTGCGAATTTCAAAACTGACAGTGTCCAGTGAACTGAGACAATTGCTCACTCTACATTTGACAAGAGTTGTTTATTTCTACTTGTAAGTGTTTGGGGCTTCCTGGAGTTATTCATTCTTTTATAGAAAATAAGGGTAGTCCAGGATCTTTGATTTGGTGTTTGTGGTAAAAAATTAGTCAAAATAATACTCTGGTATGAGAAGGAAATTGGCCAGATGAAATGTTTAGGAGGATACAAAGATGCTACTTAAATATATAAATAATCATATTTAAATACACTCATCTCAAACTGTCCCGGGAGACTGCTCACCCTCTTGCCTCTCCTTATCCCTCCACGCCCCCCCCCCCAAAGGAGCAGTTTCCTTACTCTTTCTTTTGGCATCAGGGTATACTTTTCCTCCATAAACCGGGCTTCATAACCCATTTAAATTTCCACATATAGATGGTGGTAGTGGTACCCTACAGTGGCTCAGGCGCTTTGTCCTACAGGGCTCCTGGCATACAGTCATCTGATACTGGCCAGGGAACAGATAGGCAGAGGGATGGGGTCAGAGCTCTTGGGTTAAGATTTCCTTCCATTCTGTATCCTTTACCAGACAATGACTCTGCCCAACATCATCTTATGGTTCCACGTGTAGCAAATAGCACAGTAAAGATGTCTTTGTGACACAGTGTTAGTGGGAGTCAGGGTTCATCTAAAATCTCTTCAAGGCTCTGGGTAGATGCTATGTGCTGCTTACTGGAACTAATGACTCTGAAAACTAATATAACTTGAAACCCTAGAGACTGAATTTGTCCTTATGAATGTCCCCATATCCAATAATGTGGAGGGGGTTTGAAACTACCATTGAAAAGGAATTTCCCATGTAAGCTTTGATCTCTCTGTCTCTATTGGAAAGTGTTTGGCAACATCTGTAGCTTCTATGATGGCATATTTAAAAAAAATCTCAATGGCATATTAGTATCTTCTTAATGTTCTTGCCCAGACTTAAAGGATATACAGGGGTCAGTGTGTGGCAGCTTTAAAGCTGGACATTTGTGTTCGTTTCTGAAGGTGTTTGCAGTGCAGGGGTCAGTGTGTGGTAGCTTTAAAGCTGGACATTTGTGTTCATTTCTGGAGGTGTAACCCTTCGGCAGCTTGCTCAACTCTATATTGTCATCTATAAGACAATGATGGTTGCAGTAACTACCAGCTCTCTTGAGAGATTTAAGAAGAGAATTTGCATGGAGTAGACTACATTGAACAAAGCCCAGAGTGTTTTGTATTTCATTAGTTCCCTTTTGGAGGGCTGTTAACGAAGGTGCAGGCACAGACGTATGTTCAGGACCTAGGCCAGCATCCCTAAAACCTAGGACGCATTTAAAAACATGCTAAGAACTGCATTGCCCTCCAAACCAGTTAAATGGGAATTTCTGGAGAGAGGGACCTAAACCTTGATCTATGCTTTTAAAGCTCTGCAGGTGACTGTCAAAGGCAATCAAGACAGAGAGCAACTGATTTGTGAACCTTGATGCTTGTGGCTTAAGAACTAATGACAAGCAGCTGCTGTCTGACTGCCAACCATCGGGCGGGTTCCCAGGTGACTCCGCTTAGGCTGCCTGGTTCTACAGTTGGTGGCTAGAGTCCGGTACAATTGCATGACCTCGATCCTCACTTTGGGCTGGTAAGTTCTCAGTGACATATCATGAGGAAGCAAGGTAGCAAAGGCTCCTAAGAGTTGAGAGACCAGGATGGTCGCAAATTGAAGGGAACCCTGGGCTCCTAACGTGCGTCCTAAAGGGCTCCTTATGTCTGAATGAGAGATGGGCAATCATGGAGCTAAGAGTTTGGAGTCCGAGTGACAACACCGGGTGAATCATAGCTGAGCAATAGAGAAACTGAACCCGAAGGTGAAATCATCATATCCAGCTGTGAAAAGCAATGGTATGCGTTTCTCATCCATGGTCTAAGTTCTGGGTCTCCTGTAACTTAGAACTCAACCTCTTTGCCATCAGATGGCTTTTGAGGGCTGCTTTAGCTTTTTCAGGCTGACGGTGGATATTTGAACTTGCATTTAGTTATCACTCTCATGTTAGAACAATAGAACCCACTGGGCATTGCCAAAGTTTCCATTTCCCTGATGTTACTACAGGAATCGTATTCTTTGTCTTTGGGATTCCACGATGATAAAGAGAAACAGCAGCCCACAGAAAGCCTAGTTTGAGCTCCTAGAAAGAAAAGGGCCTAACTTAAGTCATCATAATACAATTGCCAGGGAGGAAGATGCTGGAAGAAGGTAATACTCTTTTTCTTATAAAGGTCCCATCGTTCTGGAAAAATCACAATGTTTTCCTAGGAGAGATTTCAACCCAAGAATTATCCAGTAAATCATAGCATTCCATTCATCCCAATGAGCCACATGTTGAAACTTTCTGCCAAGGCCCATGAAGCACCCAAGTGTAACACAGTGATTAAAGAAAAAGTTTGTTAATCCGCAAATGACACCCACTCTAGACCCTGCCATGCTCCATAATGTTCTGTTTCCTCCAGCACCACCACTGCCCCACTGAGGTGGGCGTATGGCCTAAACAACTGCCCCACTGAGGTAGGCAGTGGGTGCATAGCCTCCATGACTGCCCCACTGAGGTGAGCAGTGGGCACATGGCCACCATGATTTCCCCATTGAGGTGGGCAGTGGGCACATGGCCACCATGACTGCCCCACTAAGGCGGGCAGCAGGCACGTGGTCACCATGGCATCATGACTGCTCCCACTGAGGTGGGAAGTGAATTCCTATTTCTGCATGATTCATATTTATTTTTGGATTTTATTTTCCAAGCCAATGCCACTTTTCTATGAGGTTAGTTTAACAGCCCTATGAGGGTTTTGATTGCAGGTAATAATGTTGACTCTAGCTTCTACTGAATCTTAAATGCTTCTCTTTCTGCAGTGGACAAACCCAACTAACCCAGCATTATTGAACAGTAAATTTTTTTTTGAGCACACTTCAAAATTTGTGTGCTTTTCCCCCCACTTAAGCTCATGATATCTTTTTAACTAACTATTCATCTCATAAGCTCTTATTAGCATTTCAAACCTGATAATATATTACAGCTTTCAGGCATATCAGATCTTTTGTGCAGCCTGTCTCCAAAAGTGTTCTCAAGAATTAAAATATGAGCACAAACAATGCACTCTAATTTGTTGACAATTCTACTTTGTAAAACTTAGGTATGCAGCATGAAGCTAGAGGGAAAGGAAGAGATGTTTGTGTGGGAGAAAGTATAAGATGGGACTTTTTCTTTAAGAAATGAGAAGTCAAGAAAGTGGCAGATAGCAGGTAAAAAAAATTACATATGTGGGCGCTATACTGGGCACAGTGACTGAAGAGTGCCTTGATGGTTTTTTTTTTTTTTAGAATGATAAGACACTCAGAAATTATCATGACCTTTGCTACATGTCCACGTTGAGAAATATCCTATCAGAAATTGGCAATCTACTGACTAATCTGAATGCTGTTCAGCCCCAGGACTCCAATTTTCCTCTTCAGTTTCCTAGGAGAAGGGCAGTGGACTAATGTCTTCTCCAAGGAGAAGAGCATGCTGGTAGCCAATGTCCACTCACCACCCAAAGGTGCACCAATTTCCTTTTAAAGAACTGCTTGTTCCTGTACGTCCCATGTTGGTTGGGTGGCATGGGAAGGAAGCCAACCAAAGACTTGCATAAGCCACAGTAAGCATGTGACCCAATGGCGACCAGCATGGTTTGATCGTGAACTGTATCACGTAGGCTCAAATGATAGAGCATTTAGTCCCCAGCTGGTGGCAGGGTTTTGTCACAAGGTGAGTGAGGAGTGGGATACAAGGGGGCAGCACTGAGGTTTGTCGCCCAGCACTACTTCCTGGTCCCTGCTTCCTGTGTCACCAGGATGTGAGGTGAGACATCGCAGCTGCAGGATCCTGCCAACAGAGAGCTTCTTGTCACCTTGCATCCTCCATGATGAACCGTACCCCGAACTATAAGCAGAAATAAACCCTTCCTCCTTTAAATTATTTGTTGTCCAGTATTCGGCCATAACAACAAGAAAAGTAGCTAATACAATAGCCAATGAGATTGCATGAAATGCTGTACATTTGCCCATGGGCTGTGCTGCATCTTTGGTAAGCAGCTTACATATCATTATCCCTCCATCCGTGTTCTTCTTCCTTTCTCTCTCTCTCTTTTCCCACAGTGCTGGCCCTAGAAGTTGAGATATGGTGCTTATCAGCCAAGCACTCCACCCCAAGCTGGATCCCTAAAGTAGTTACTATTTGCATCGCTGGTACAGAGTAACTGAAAACCGAATCTTAAGGAAGGATGGGCTTATTTTGGCTCACGGTTCCAAGGTACCGTCCATCATGTAAGGGAAATCATTGTGGCAGATGTTCGAAGCAACTGGTCACATCGCATGTGCAGTCTGGTAACAGAGAAACTGGAGCTCAACTCAGCTAGCTTTCTCCTATTTGTTCAGTGCAGGACCGACCCCAAGCCTATGGAGTGATAGGGTGGCTCTTCCCATCGTTAGCAGCAAAACCTAATGAATCCCTCATACCTGTGTCCAGAGGGTTGTTTTCTAGATGATTCTAGACCTTGAGGTGGCAACTAATATTAACCACCATAGTCACCAGTCCCACTCCTTTTAAAAGAGTCAACAGAATAAAAGGTGTGGAAGAGAGAGGCTGGGACCCGGTGCCATCATCTGAACGCTATTAAGCAATACCCTAAACTTCAAGTTATGTGAACTACTAAATGTCACTTTCTGCTTAAGCCTGTTTGCAGTGGATTGTAGACTATTTGTGACTGAGTCTATCTAGTGTGGACAAAGTCCATGTTGTACTAGCTTACTTTCATCCTTCGGCATGTCTATACATGCACATAATGACCTTAGCCACCCCTCCTTGCTCTTCCTCGTCCCCTTCTCTCCCACTTCATATTTTATTTCCATAGAGCCTAGTTTAGTAATCAGTATGTAATAGGCACTGAGTAAACACACATGAAATTGGATTGATGTTTAAACATCCCTGTCCACAACAATATTGTTTTTTCTCATCTCCACTTCATTTGTAGAATTTCCAACTTTCTCGGCCACTAAAGGACTCTATGTCAAGACACTGAGGAAAATGAAAAATGTATGTCCTCACATGAAATTGAAGACGCTCATGACTCTTGTTTCTGTGTGTATAAACATTGCCCTGGACAACAGAAAAATAGCTATGTAAGGTCTTCGATTTCCTTTTAATGTGGTCACATGGCTTTCATCACCAGTGGACGTAATCCTCTGCTTGGCACACTTCCTGCCAACATATCCCCAAATAAATTTCCAGTCATTCCTGAAGGTATTACTCTGCCATCTTCACATTTGGAGTTTAAAACCTGGAGTCCTCTAACACCAAATTGCCAGATACATCAAGAAATAACTTTTCAAATTTTTTATTTTTTTAATTTTTAATTTTTTTGTTGGCAGAATATGGTAACTGGGAATTGAAAATTAACAGATTCAGGAAGCTTGGTCTTTCTTCTCAGCTTCCAGAGACTTCCAGGCAACCTTGGGAAAGCATTCAGGTCACTGGTTTTGATTTTTTTTTTCCCTGCTTCTCTTTAAAGACCTACAAATAGCTCAGAATAGAGTGGTCACAGTGATTCAGCAATGAGAAGGGAGGCTTAAATATTAGGATTCTTGCTGTAGATAGATGAAGGTAGATACATTGAACACCAATTTAATCACTAAATCCCAGGGAACTAGGAGACACACAGAATTTTCAAGGGGCACATTGAGGAATAAAAAGAGTATTGCACTTCATATAGTAAGAATAGAGTCTTTTTTAAACACCACATGAATAAGAGATCCATAAATGGATTAAGAGAAACCATTGGTGATTTATAGTATATTACACACACACACCAAGAGAGAGAATGCTGGACTTTATTAATCTGTGTCTGACCCATAAAAATCTTGTATTTATGTTCTTTCTCTGACTGTAAAATAAATCCAAAAATTCTCATAAGGCTTTTGTTGCTGAGGGTCTGAAAATGCTCAGCAGCAGGAAGAAATAAATAGAAATGCTTTTATTTCGGTGCACACATGTTCATAAATACAGGCTCCTGGAAGTTGTGCCCTCATCTCTCACCCATTTCCTTGTCCAATTTGGTTCAGAGTGGTACTAAAGTACAGAGCCAGGTGCCCTGAAAATTAATCCCCAGTCTTCTAATAAATAGTACGGAATTTGTGTGTCTTTGTTTGTGGGTGTTGTATGCATGTGGACGCACATGTGCTTGCTGGTATACCCACTCATGCTGACACGTGTGGAAGCCAGATGTCAATATTGGTTTTTGACACAGGGTATCCCCCTGAACATGGAGTTTGCTATCTGAACGAGGCAGGGCTAGTCAGTGAACACAGCCCTGGGGCTCCCAATGCACACTTCTGCATCTGACTTTTACATGGGTAGTGGGGAACTGAACTCAGGTCTGTGGGCGTGTGTAGCACGCATGCTCACTGGTCATCTCCCTAGCCTGCCCCCTCCCAGTTCAGCAATCTTGAACACATCATTTTTACCAACTTGGCTTGAGAATCCTCATCTGTTAAAAAAAAAAAAGTTTAGATTTAACTATAAGGACTCCACTATCTCTATAATCCTTTAAACCTAGCAAGCAAACCCCACAGGACAGGCAGTAGAATTTCCTCCCTGTCAAGGAGTTGGCGAATGCGAGGGTTCTCAGCCATCTTTAACCCTGAGGTGATTTGTGTGTGGTAACACACTATGGACAAAGGATCATCATGTGGGGAAAATGGAGCAAGGAACCAACTAAGTGGAAAGTAAGCCAGCACCCACTCTTCCTCTCAGCTCTCAGAGAAGCTATGGGCTGCAAAGATTGGGAAAATAAGAGTTAACATGGCTCCTGTGTGATTGACAGTGCTGCAGGCTATAACAAGCAATCTTTCATTGCTCAAGCAGATAACAATGGAAATAAGACATCTTCTACTTTTTATCAAATACAATATTTGCCATCTCCTGTTAGGGAACATGATACAGTTAAACCACCAATCTTATGCTCTGTCTGCCTCGCCCCCGACTCACAATATATCCAAACAGTGTTGGTTGATCCTTTGGAAATCTCTTAGGCGATGTTCAACATTGAAAATGTTTGCCTCATTCTGTCTTCTGTCCAATTTCCAAATTAAAAAAAAAAATGAAGGAGAAAGAGGGTTTTCCTTGATTGCGAATTCATCAGGGAGGTTGTAGGGTTTTTTTTTTTTTTTTTCCCCAGACAAATTGCTTGAGGTATATAGACTTTGTAATTTGTGTGTGGCTAATTGGATTGCCTGATTAAAGGACATAGCCGGCATTTCAAGGTAGCAGTTGCCGGACTGGCGTGCTTTGGTGGCTGAAAAGGCCTCTGGTGTGTGAAACCCTACACTTCTGACTTGATGAGATTAGTGGTGTGCAAACTACAGGAGAATCATGAGACCTCTCAAAGCAGGGTACTGGTAAAGAATCCACAGGCTTCCACAGCCTTCGGGATCCTCTAAAGCCCGCCCGAGGCACTATACTGAGTCTTAGCCTTGATTCAGGGTCTGCATCCCAGGAGCAAGATCCCACACTATGCCAACATGAGCAGCACGTTAGCTTTGAACTCTGACTATGTTCTACATTCAGTCCCTCAATCAGGTCCCAGTAATGGACATGTGCCTATCTCTATTAAACCATCTGCACTGACGAATAATGATTATCAGCAGCGCAGAATGTAGAGTCATCTAGGGAACAAGCCTCTGGGCATACTGAATGTGAGAGGTTATCTAAATTAAGTTAATTAAGATGGAAAGACCCACCCTGAATGTGGGTGGTACTGTTCCACGGGTTTGGGGTCCCCGAATGGGGCAAACAGGAGAAAATGTGCTGAGCGCCAGCTTCCATCTCTTTCTGCTTCTTGAGTGTAGATAGAGTGTGAGCAGCCAGCATGGTGCTTCTGTTGCCTTCTTCTGCAGCTGTAGCTTCCCAGCCATGATGGAATGATCTTCTAGAACTATAAGAAAGCATAGACTTGCCTCCCCTGACATGGCTTCTCGTCGGGTTTTTGGTCACAACGATGAAAAAAGCAACTGTTACACCATTCTTTCTGAACCTTAGCAATGTTGATATGCTAAACCAACAGGGCTAGATCAGTTTTTGCTTGAACTCTTACCTCTAATGCTTTGATGATGTAATGTCACATAATCCTTGATCCACTCCAAGTCTGCCATCTGACACCCGTATGTAAGAAACGGTGTGTCCAATTTTGAACTTATTTCTTTTTCTTTTATCCTAATTTCTAGGGTCTCCAAATAAGTGTCAAGGGAATACAAAATATTACCTAAAGCAAAGCTAAAATTGCCCGTTTTAAATTTTTATGTCAGGAAATGCAAAATTAATACTCTCCCTGAGATATTGCTCATTAATACTGTACTTACAGTAAGCTATAGTTTTAATGGCCTAATTCAAAAGAGTGAAAATTTTATTTTACTTCATTTAAATCATTTAGATGTATGAGCTATTTTATTTCCACTGGCACTTCTTCTTTTTTTTTTTTTTTTTAACAATAAGTATAACAGGGAAGAAAGTGATCTGAAACTCTCTCATAGAACATAAACTCTTGCTGGATTGGAATAGAGTTGAGCCTCTATAAATACTTATGACATAATGAATCAATGGATTGGGAGAGGGGGCCATCTGAACAGTCCCAGGAATGGGGCAGTCAAGTCCACATGGTCAGATCAGAGAGAAAACTGCAAGTGGTATGGAGCTTTTTGCGTCTCTGTATGAATTACTCATTTGGAACAGAGCGAAAATGGTCAGCAGCTTGTGAGAGCTACACAATTTCAGAAGCGTGAAGGTGGCGATGACACTCAGAAGGGCCATTAAAGAGGCAGGTGGGACAGGGGTTGACAGAGGAATCATTAAAAGAAGACACTTTTTCAAGGCCCAGCTTTTAATCAAAAGACAGTCCCCATATGCCCTCAGCATTTTGGGGCTGTGGGTTTAGGGAGTATGAATGGATTGCTGGCCAATCCTGTCAATGCCTGGCCTCAGTTTCCTCATCTGTGACAAGAATATGTTCTGGGATGAAAGGACACTGTGGTTCCCGCCAGCTTTGTTTTCTATTCCAAGGTAACATAGCTCCAGGGAAATAGGGTGTCAATCATGGTTAGATGAAAACATAAGAAACAGTCACCCACGTGTTCGCTATCTTCTGGATGGATAGCTCTGTACTAGTAACCTCTTGTGGGGTTGATCTGTACTTCAGGATATGTATAAACAAAAGCAAACACTATGCAATTCACTGTTTTCAGAATTTCTTATGAATACTGTTGTCCACTTTTCCACTCATTTCTGCTCCAGATAAAACAACCATAAAAGAATAAAAGCACACAGGGTTTAAGATAATACAGAACAGGTGCCCGTGCCAGCCAGTGACTTCCTTAGAGCATCCATTGTTTCCTCATCATAGTCAGAGCAAACGTACCAATTGGATCCAGAGGCCAAGAGTAAGAGTTGACACTCCCTCACTTTCCTACGGTGGTTTTCCTTCCCAACACTTAGCCACCATTAGACCACCATGCTCCTGCTTAGAAGATAAGCTGATCTCAATGGCAATATGCAGTGAGAAGGGGGAAACTAAGACCGGCATAGCTACGGCGAAGAAGTTAGCTGTAGAACTGACTTAGAAGAAACGCACCCACCAACACAGAAACACCGTGTGAAGGGAAGTGTTGGGATTCTGAGTCAAGATGTGGTTTGGAGTTAAGAGTAAGGCCATGAGATCTAGACCCTCTAAACACGAACCTCAGCCTCCCGCTTCTAGCTGCCTGACTTTGGGTAAATTACTAAGGCCTTCTATGTCTCAATTCCGGGCTTAAATATTCAATTGCCTGTTCAACCATTCTACTTACATGTCAGAATTAACATGCCCCGAATCAAGTGCCTTATATCCACATGCCCACCCAAGTTTGATCTTCTCAGTTATCTACTTCCCCATGGAAGGAAATTGCTTTGGCATCATCTTTGATTAGTCCATTTTTCTCATAAACCACAGTCAAAACATTACCAAAATTATACTGGCTCTTCTAAGTAACGTAGAACGCACTTATGTTCCCAGGACTCCAGAATTTAAACTCAGAAGATCAAGGCCAGGCTTGACTACAGAGTGAAAACCCTTTCCCAAAAGACAAACAAACAAACAAACAAATGAACAAACAAAACTAATAACAACAATACAACTTCAATCTTCCAATCTAACTACTTTCCACTATCTCAATATTCACCATCTTAGTTTATTATCATCTACTCTGTTTATTCACTCATGTTGCCCCACCAATCTTTTTCCTAGAATATCTTGAATATTCTCATCCAAAATCATGATATGTCAAATTTCTATTCAGACAGTTTCAGTAACTTCCTAACACAGAGAAAAGATCAAATCCTTGGTGTGACCCACAGACCTCATCGGATTAGCCTTAATTCTACCATCTGCCTGTTGGTCACTCTACTCTAGCCAAACTCGCCTCCCTGGTATTCCTAGATGTCTTAGTTACTTTTTCTAGTGCTGTGAAGAGACACTATGACCAAAGCAACTTACAAAAGGAAGAGTTTGCTGGGGGCTTGCTTACAGCTTCAAAGAGTTAGTCCATGCCTCTTATGACAGGGAGCACAGTGCTGCATCAGTAGCTGAGAGCTTACAGAGGTCCAATAGGAATAGTGTAGGCTCTTGAAGCATCAGAGCCCATTCCTAGTGACACACCTCTTCCAACAAGGCCACACCTGTTAATCCTTTCAAACAGCTCCACCCAATGGGAACTAAGCATTCAAACATATAAGCCTTTAGGAGGGGGGGCATTCTCATTCAAACCACCACGCTAGGATGAGCCAAGGCAGCCTATTCCATCTGTCTTACCTGAGAGAGGCATAGGCCTGACTGTGTCTTCCTTGAGGTTTTGTCCAAATGCCACACACTAAGAGCAGCTTTCCCAGTGCTCCTCTGTGAAACATCACCTCCTTCCCTGTGTCATCTATGCTTATTTATTTATTAACTCTCTATATCCTCTCACCAGATGGTAATCTGAATGTTAACAGAAACTTTATCTGAATAGTTCTCTGATGTTCCCCGTTGCCTGAAAAGTGCATGTTCATTAACTATTTGTAATGTAATTGATACATTAATATGAAATATTGGAATAATAGTTGTAAAAACATTAAATAATTGGCATAATACTAGACTTACCATAAGATGATATAGATTTTAGAAGCATTTGTAAACATTTTTTTTTTTTTTTAGGTTTAAATAAGCTTTAAGGCACCATAACTGGGCAGATGTCAACCCTCTAAGCTATTTTGCTACTTCCCAGCTACACACTCCAAGTTACTTGCCATAACTTGCCCTGCCTGGGCTGCTTCTGTTCCATCAGGCCAGCCCTCGCGGCCATGTACTCAGGGTCCATACTGCCCCATGGTGACTCCCTTCTCTCTGGCTTCCTCTCCTGCTTCTCTCTCTCTCACCAGTCAGAAAATTCTTAAGCTCTAAATTCAGTGAACACTAACTAGTAATGTTAACATCAGTCAAACTTGTTTTGCTGAGACGTTGACTTAGCAATAAAGCAAATCTTAGGAGGGTGGAACAATCAAAGGCAGTGAGATTGCAGTACATTAACTTAGTGTAGATGCATCAATGTGAAAAGAGCAGGAAGGATAAATAACACCAAGAGACAAAAACCAATGTTGTTTGATAAGCCTCCAGGAATCTTATTTTGTATCTAGCTAATATATATATGAAGTTATTCCACTGGGCATATGCTCTCCACAAGAATCATAAATTAACAAAAACCCCGGTACCATGATGAGAAATCTCCTTTAGAATGGTTGGTCAGGGTAGTTCAAAAGACTCCCCAAACAATATAGACGGTTGCTGTTGCCCTTGGTTGCTTCTCGGAAGTTGAAGGTGGGTAACTCCCGGTCCTGAAGACCCCACACACTTAGGACAGGGGGCTCACATTTAATAATCTGGCAGGAAAGCCTCCTTCTTCCTGTGCTCTAGCTTGCTCGGTACCGTAAGATACTATGGAAACTTCCAAGGGAGGGAAGCAATTCATAGCCTTCCCAGCCAAGACACCTGTGAACCATAGCAATGGCCAGCATGGCAAGATAGCCGTAAAAGTGTTATAAGTGGAACGCCAATCTTGGTGGCAGCCAACAGCTATTTAATTGGGCTTAAAGTTCACTCAACATAAAGGAAAGCAGGTCTGGTACCAGAGGCCTAGCCAGCTTCCTAAGGTGTGTGAGGTCATGGATCTTACAAAAGAATCTACTACCATCGTTTTGGTAGAGAAGTATAACTGCTTACTACATCTTAAATCTTATACTTCTTCTAGCCACAAATAGGAGTAACTATCACTCCTCATCAAAGGGGCTTTCTGTACAGAGAATGGAGACCATCACAGAAAACCACCACTGGGCACAATGCTGAGATCAGTAGATTGTGGGAAACCCAGCCCTGGTGGGATACATTACAACTCATGCATCTATGGCTCAGAAAACATCACGGAAGACGGGGTGGAAAGACTGTAAGAGGTAGAACACCAGGAAGTCTTCTGTGAAACAGTCTTTCATATCAATGGCTGTGTCAAATGGAAACTGGGACAGAGGGGAAGGCATCCTATTGGGACTCTAAATGAGAGACGCATGGGAGAATAGCAAAATAAAAGGATACAGAGGGTCCTAGAAACCTACAAGTAGAACAATATGATAGGCAGATTTGGGCCCAGGGGTCCCGCTCAAACTAAGGCACCAGCCAAGGACAATACAGGAGGTAAACTTTAAACCCCTTCCCAGATCTAGCCAATGGTCAGAATAGTCTCCACAGTTGAGTGGAGAGTGTGATATGACTTTCTCACGTACTATGGTGCCTCACATTTGACCATGTCTTCTGGAGGGGGAGACCTGGTGGCACTCAGAGGAAGGACAGCAGGTAGCCAAGAAGAGACTTGATACCCTATGAGAATATATAGGGGGAGGTGATCCCCCTCAGGAACAGTCATAGGGGAGGGGAATAATGGGAAAATGGGGGGCGGGGGGGGGAGGAATGGGAGGATACAAGGGATGGGATAAACATTGAGATGTAACAAGAATAAATTAATAAAAAAGAAAAAAAAAAGATCTCAACAACGGCAATATCAATAGACATGTTTACGTGGATGGGGGAAACTCTCACAGGGTCACACCCCTAAACAGGAACTATAGGCAACTGATTACTACTGAGAGATGTAGTCCTCTAATTTGTTATTTCATACAAAGTAGTCCACTCTGAAACTATATACAAACAACAAAAAAATGACTCAGCATGTTATATTTATGTATGTGTGTCTGTATATATTTATATGTTCAACAATAATAATCAGGAAAGAGGAGGCTATTAATCTCAGAGTGGTGGGAGACCAGGGAAGAACTGAGAGGGTTTGAATGGAGGAAAGGGAAGGGAGAAAGTGATGTAATTATATTTTAATATAAAATATATAAAAAATTAAAAATAAATATTAAAAAGGAAATGATAATATTACATTTTCAATGAATAAAAGTACAGGAAGTGATTTAAGTATTAAAATTGAATCCAAGTCAAGAGAAATGAGGTCTATTAAGGTAGTTGGTAGTCAGAGCCCAGGCAAAGCTAATCAGAGGTCAGATAGAGTCCCAGGTCCACCAACTGAAAGAGTATGATGGGAGAACAATACCTGCTGTCCACTCTGCTGAGCGCTTAGCATTTTCTCTCTGGTGTCATCCTCTCTGCTAGCCTCTGGGATAGAAAGACAAGAGCCACATGAAGAGATCCATTTCAGGGTGCCAGCTTTTTATTGCCCTGTGAGCAGGTAGTATGGCAACCAGAGAGAGCCTTGCAGAGAAGAGTCAGAGGCTCATGGACTTGAAGGAACCTCTAAACTACAGCATGTGTGCCAAGGAAACGGTGGGCAAGCAGAGCTGGATATCACAACTCCTTTATAGTAAATCTGCAAGGATCTCCATCCACATGTGTAGCCCCTGCCTACACTCTGCCTCAGATGACGTTAACAGAACCCCATGTAACCTTCCATGAAGCAATGGCTAATGACAGAGTTACTTGTGCTATTAATGTTTTCATAAAGGGTAGTGTTTTTAAAACATAGGACCAGTGTTTGAGTGGAGAAGAGGAGATGAAATATGGTTGTTGTGTTTCTGCATAGCTTATCTGACATATTTGGAGTAACTCAAGAATAAGAAGGCAGACCTTGGACTCACTGAGGACCCTGGAGTGTGATATTAGGGATCACTGGCCTTTGACTTGCCAAGCCTAGTTTGACCACTTTACAAATACTTTGGTTTTGTGAAAGTAGCATAAACAATTTTTTTTTTTAAAAAATCAGCATGGTGGTGCCCATCTCATGTGGTCCCTCGGCATGATCCAACAGAAGGGAGCAAGTAGAGTGGCTTTCGCTGTTCTTAGAGCATCATGAGTGTTCAGGCAGATGATAGGGAAGTTTCCCAAGGGATGATTATCTAATGTAGCACTTTCTCCAGAGCTAAGTGGTCCCCAGGGCATCTGCAAGAAGAGGCATCCCAAGGAAGCAGGCCACTCAGAGAGACAGGTGTGCAGAAGCCAGTCAGGCCTCCACCATGCCTGTCTTACTTCCACAGATTCATTTCCGGAAGCCTTCCTCTTTTTAGCATTCAGCTTCCCATTAAACCAAAGACTATTTTCATATTCTCGCTCACTGATCACGCATTCTCCTCACCCTTGAAAACTTCCTTTTACCCTTCTCCATCCTTGACAGTGGAAAGCAGCTCTACTTGGCATGGGACTAAAGTGTATTCTTAATTCTGAATTAAAAACAAACAGAAACATATCACATTTTATAACAATAGAAGCAGTTAATGGTTGGGATTTTTCCCTCCCCTTTGAAAGTATACAAAACCTTTTCCTTTTCCCTTTGAATTTTTAAATTTTGTTTTTTGTTTTTTGTTTTTTTTTTCCATGTTAGGCAGGGAGTCCCCTGAGTTCCTGTTCTCCTGGTGCGTGTGTGTAAAATTTAGAAAGTGATTAGGGTTTTTTTTTTTTTACTATGAAAAGCAATCAGAACTAATACTCATAAGGACTAATTACTGTGAAGATAGATGATGTGTTTTGGTATCTAATCATATTTTATTTGCTAAGGGTGATGCATTCTAAGTGGCTCTATCCTGCCTTCATTTAAATAGAAGATGGAAGAAATCATCACTGGGCAGAAAAACCCTGTGAAGATCATCCTAGGAATCTTGTGAATGGTCAAACCCGGGTTTCCAGGGAGATTGGCTCTGCTTGGGTTCTTGGTTAAACTTTAAGCCTCTGGGAACCTGTGGTGTGGGAGAAGATACGCGTGCATGTCACGTTCATGTGTCTCCTTTTCCTCTTCACTCACCAGTGTGAAGTTCCTAAGCAGAAACTGCTTGTGGAAGTTTAGAACAAACAACAACCTAAACCACGTTCAACTGCAACCCTTCACAATGCAGTTACAAGACCTGCTTTTCCTCCTCCCGCTTTGCCCTCACCCCCACCTCCACCCCCACTCCCACCCCCACTCCCATCCCCACCTCCATCTGTCCCAGGAGGCTTCTCTCCCTGAGACTGCAGGTAACTGTCCCCAAACTCACCTTTTAGTCTTTCTGTTGAGGACCACCCCAGGAGCACGTCACTCTAACTATCCTCTCCTTTTCAAAGCTTTCCCGTGGCCTCGGTGGCTTTTCCCTCCTCATTGTCAGTCAGACTTTGCTCTTCTTTTCCACTTGATTTTTGTAAAAGTTGTGTGATGAAGAGTTTTAACAGATAGTTGCCAAATGCTTATGACGAAAAGTACACCCTCTGATTCTACTTCCTGTTTCCTGTCCTCACTCTTAAAGGTGTTAGTTGCAATGCTCACTTCCATGTTTCTAGCTAGTTTGCTGATTGTGCGTATTTCCATTTTTGATGTAGCTAGTGATTTCCAGCATAATAGAAGCAAGGAAAGCTCTGTATTTTCTCCTCCTGCAAAATGCATTACCTCGTCTCTTTCTCCTCCTCCTCCTCCTCCTCCTCCTCCTCCTCCTCCTCCTTCTTCTTCTTCTTCTTCTTCTCCCTCTCTCTCTCTCTCTCTCTCTCTCTCTCTCTCTCTCTCTCTCTCTCTCTCTCTCCTGACTCTCTCTCTTTCCAACTTCATTCTTTATCTATTTTCCTCATCATATTAACCTTTTAACAATTAGCATAAATATTATTCAGGAGCTGAGAGTGGTGGTTCATGTCTGTAATCATAGCCCTTAGGCGACTAAGGCAGCAGAATTATGGTGAGTTTGAGGCCATCCTGGACTACAGAGTAAGTTCCAGTCTAGCCTGGATACCTAATAAGATCCTCTTTCAACATAAATAAATACAAAAAGTACTCTTAATGACTAAATTGTATAACATACCACATCACAATTCCTTTCTTACCAAACTATGTTTGATAATAATGGCTGCTATAACAAAGACACTTTCAAATCTAAGTGGCTTAACACAGTACCAGTTCATTTCTTACACACAGAGACTTGAATGCAGATGTCCCTAGGCCTTGTAAGGATCTCTATAGAATGATTCAGAGGCCAAGCCCCTCCCATATTAATTCCTACCTTCTGGTACCTTAGGATCCCCTCTTGAATTATTCATATCTTCAAGGAAGCCAGGGTGATGCATCTCTGAGATAGATTGGGAGTGGCACATTTAATATTCAAAGCAGTCTCACTGGTCAGACTCAAAGAATGAAGCACAGCCAAACAGCCAGAAAGGTTAGCAACAGAGTATCTTTTCACAGGAATAAAACAAATGGGGCTTAGTGCTGTCCCTGCCATTCAGCCAACACACATGCTCTCCACTCTCCCTGCCACCAATACACAGCCCGGCCTTCCACTAGAGCAGTAACCCCTAGGCCTGCTGCTTCTACATCAAAGATAAAGACCCTTAGGCGATTCCAGAACTCCATCTGTGACTATTCAAGCTCAACAACCTATAAGCCAAACACACAAATAATCTTCTGGTCCCTCTCTCCAGTACATCTACACAGACTGAATAGCCACTGGGGGAAAGCAGAGGATGTGAAGATGAAAATAGAAAACACTCAGAAGTTGTTAGCACACTGCAATTATGGAATCCCTGCCCACAGGCAGGGCTCTGGTCCCTAGGCACTGGCAAATTCCTTGCCTGGACCCTGATTCTTTTTTCTGGGACAGCATCCTCATCCACTGTCTTTCACGGCTCCTGAATTTACATTATGGGCAACTGTGCCTTATTCATTATTTTCCTTTGACACATAAAAACTAGGGGTTGGTGTGCCTGCCTTTTTGAGAACTATGTGGGTTTAAAATAACATTTTTCAACTGGGGAATTGCTCAAATATTTACCAAAAAATTTTCAGAATGTTTTCTAACTTTATGGTGCATTTGATACAAGTCCCTCATTCATTAAACTTCTGCTTTACTGGCTGCCAATGATACCACATCCACTCAAGGTTCATTCCCAGATATCGTTGTCAACCCTGATGTCATTTTTTTTAAACCTCCATTTCCATCTCGTAACTCTCTGGAAGTCTCTGGAAGCCAAGTGAAACTGCTCCTCAAGTAGGAAGGTCATGTCTTTAATGGAGTCTTTGCTGTAGCTGCAGGAAGGTCAAGTCTTCAGCAAGGTCTTTGCTATAGCAGAATTGTTCTGGGTAAGTGAGAATTCTTCAAGTTACTTCATCTTCAGATTCTCCATCCGAAATGTAAACAGTCTTCACATTTAAGCACATTGTTCTCCTTTCTGTGTTTTTCTTAAAGAAATTGTTCCTGGCTCCACAGTCTCCTGTCTCCTTGTTGCACTCTAGGACTCTTGCACTTAAAAGCCCCTCTATCCTGTATCTCATTGTCACAGATTCTATTTTACTCAACACACAAACTAATACATTTGTCTGATTTCGTGCTGTGGATGGTAGAAGACAGAGAGAGACCTCTAGGCCACAGCAGGCTTTAATAATCACAACACAGCAAGCATCCCCTGTCCCCCTTGGACTCCCAAGTCCCAAGAGAGTGACACGGAGAGGCTCAGGTCGCCGCTGCACCTCCTATGAGCTACAGTAAGAGAATGCTGAACTGGCATTTTATGGCTGCGATTTTATTAGGGAGCGGTGAGGAAGCTTGCTCTTCGTCCCAGAGGGAGATGTTCCTTCATCCATGAAGCCTGTCTGCTGTAGCCAGAGCCTTTCGAAATGGACCTTGTAAAGATGGATCAGGGCCCGGCATTCTCTGCATACTTAGTTGTGCAGGGATGCTCACAGTCCCTGAAGGCTGTCTTTCTCAAGACCTGTTCAAGCTACACCCAGCTCCTGAACGCCTCAGATTCACCCCATTGTGTTTTTCTGTCAGAGAGAGTTCTAAGAAAAAAAAAAAAAAAAAAAACAAGAACAAGAACAAGATCTGCTACCTACCAATGGATGCCAAAGGCTGTGAATGGCACATGGTTGTCAGCCAGTCCATAAGCAAAATAAATGATGACTTAAGTGATTTATCCAATGAATGGTATGTGCTAGGGCCTAGGTAACATTTCATATGTCTATTCTTTGGAGACACTTTTTAAAATTCACCTATTTCCTGTATATTGAATGTATTTTTAAAAAAATATCCTCTTTCCCTTTTCAACTGCCTCGTATTCCACAGCCCTTAGAGCCTCTAATTTGACAAACCCCGTGACTTAGACTAAACGATCTTAGCTTAGAATTCACATTTGTTTAGCCTTCAGTTTTGTGCCCTGCTATGTGCTCACTGTATTTTTCTTGAGGTATTTTATAACTGTCTAATTGCTGAACATCCAGACTCCCTCAGTGATTGCTTAGGTGCGGTGGTTCTTGACTCAGGATATTTTTGTGATGTCTAGAGGCATTCAAGGCGGTGTGGGAGGTGATTTGTGGGCAGAAGTCATGGACTTCGCATATGTCACATGTGGGCTAAGAAGGGTCTGCTCCAGAGTGGGCAGAGTGTAGAGGCTAAAAGGGACTTAGCTTTGGCATGAATGAGTGACACTTCTTCACATGTGTCATTCTGCTAATTGCTCTTGTGTCAAATAAACAAGAACTCTGTCTCCAATTCTTATGCCTTTAGCATTTCAGACACCTAAATTTCCCTTTCCTTTAGTTCTATAGTCTTTGATTATTCTACCAGATTCCTCTCTTTTATCCTTTCTTAGAGCACCTTTGTCTTTGTGAAGTAAATAGGCTCCAAAAAAGAGTCTCAGTTAAACAACGTGAACATAGGGGTCACTTCTCCCTGCCTCCCAGCCATAAATACTGCCGTGTGGTCTAATTTATGGCATGCTACTGTTTGGTTAACAAGGGCACAGTAGACATTTCATATCTTTATATCTTGCCCTCAGCAGTAAAACTGAGTTTAAGATTATTTCAAAAGAGATCTATCTACATAACCAATCTGACCCTTTCTTCAAATATTGGCCTCACTTAAACCCCAAAGACCTGCAAGTTTAGAAGAGCTAATCCCAACAACTTAGCTAAGTATTTCTGCACTTGTATTTAGGCTGGGTCAGGAAACAATGTAAACACTGATAATCCCCCACTAGGTAAGTCATGTTTGCATGGCCACCTAACCCGACCTAAATCAGGATAAACAGGTAACTCAACACATGGAAGTTTGGCGTGTGGGCTTAGTTTCCAGACCTAAGAGATTAGATGTGAGTTTGGAAAGTCACATAAGCACAGACCTACAAATGTATACAAATCACTCTCAGCCCATCCCACATGTAGAATTCCTTTGCCTTATCTGTACATTTGCCTGCCTGACAACTCAGTTTGCCTTATCCCTTGGCAGGTGTTAAAACCTTGGCATTTTCCCACTCATCAATAATACTGGGAATTAAATGGTTGCATAGAAGACTGAAGCCTTACCCAGAATGCTCTGAGTTTCTCCTGCTCTCTTGAAGTTCTTCATGTACCACAATTGTTCTTCATTTGTTTCTACTGCAGTTCTGCTTTCCTTAAACACTGCCCTGGCACTCATTCCTAGCGATTCTCTCCCTTCTGGCTGCCAGCTTCTCTCTCCTGCTACTATCCAGGCTTCTGGCTCCAAAGAAATGTACTCAGCAATGATCCAGACTCATAATTCAAGGGTGTAACTTCACAAACAAGAGGAAGGAGCCATTTTTCCATGAAAAAAAAACCCAAGTCATTATTAAAGTCTTGTCTTCTATTACATGGAATTCTATTAAGCAGTCATTTAACTTACAAAATTTCCAATGTTTTTAAGGTAGAAAGGAAAAGAAAGATGTAAGAAGAGAAAACGGATCTATATATATATTGGTCTTGAAACATACCAGAAATGGAAGTTTATATGCCAGCAGAAGGTTCCAAATACCATTTTTAATGCTTTTCCGTGAATGTAAAGTGTAATCCCAGCGCATGGTTTATTACTGGAACTGGCATCCATCTGATACGATAGCTGAAGGGCTGCAACCGTTCCCTATAACTCAAGTGACTGAAGTCTAGATGGATGGAATTGGGAAATGGTGACTGACTGGAGGAATGGGTTTTGCAAGGCAGCAAAACATTTCCAAAAATCTCTGAGACAGACAGGAAGTGGAGACAGATGAAAGATTGAACCAGAACATAAAACATGCACATCCTCTGAGGAAAGAAGAGGTAGTTTTAATACATTCGCTTTCCAAGGAAAGAGGTGGGGAATAGCAAAAATTGAACATTCGAGTTAAGAGCTCCCTAGCAGCTTGTTCTCATTTGCTTTAACTTAATCGAACAGATAAAGTTCTGTGTCCAATTCTCATCCAAAATGGTCATGAGATTTGACAACACTGAATCCACATTCCCTTCTTCCTTTCTTTCAAACTATGCACAGCCCTTTCAGCTTTTCTTGAATACCATGCTCGCAACACCAGGGGCTGGACTGCTACAAAGTCTAAAATGAAAAGCCCACGCCGTTCTAGTGGAAGATGGTGGAATAATTACATGTGAAATCATCCCCAGGGCCCCACAATTTTAAGAGCTGTCTCTTCCCCACCTCCTCCACTCCCGTCTCCATCCTCAAGGCATTAACAATTAAGTAAGCACTAAAGTCTATTTGATGACAACATTTGACAAATGAACTCCCGGAGCTTAGGGGAAGGGACCAGGATTTGACTAAGCTGAGGGGTAATAGAATGTGTACGGGTTGGCCTACGGAGATTCCCACAATGTTTGGCACGTCTCTTATTGTACAGAGTAATTGGCAATGGGGCAGCCATAACTCTTTCCTTTGGAACATTTCCCGTGGGCCTTGACAACCCAAGATGGGGTAGTCTTCCTTGTACTTTGATTAGTGAGAGGGAAAAACATAAGAAAAGGAGAGAAGGAAATCACTTTTCATCTGAAGATATAATATCAGAAAAGCACTCTTAAAAGGTTGAAAGCAGTTGAACAAGCAATTGCTATCTTGTGCGTGTGAGCCTCCCTAAAACATCTTGGAGGCAAAGATCATACAGAGGATATATGTTCATGAAAGAAGGAATAGAAGAATCAGCCCCCCTGACATCTAGAAACAGACCCGGGGAGTAACTGCAAGGTACCCTTGGCTGCTCATTCCCCTCAGCTGCCCTCACACTCTCTTGGCTTAAACCTCCTTTAGCGCTGTTCACATATGAATGTAATTAACTATTAATATATCTCTTCTTCCACAGCCCTCAGCTTTTTTGCCTTTTTCAGCCTGGTGGCTCTTGACACAGTCGGGATTTTTAAATGTTGAATGAGTGAAGGTATAAATGAATGAATGAACGTTCTGCGTGATGGTTCCCTCTTTTGAAAAATTCCCCCCACTGAAGAGCCATTGTGCACATAAAAATGAATGGATGTGAGTAAAAGTGTCATTAAAAGGCAATGCATCATCAGTAATCACTTAAGGAACAATGACACCAAGATAAATATGGAACCCGAGCAGACAAAGGTAAGAGAGACTTAAAAGAACATTCAGCTGACAGCTCCCAGGCCACAGTCAACCTACACAGGCCTAATAACATCTGAGGAAGGCCCAGTCTGGAGCTACCTGAGGAAAGTCCATCCATGGTTATTATTCATTGCATCGGGTCTCCCAGTTGTCCAATTTATGAAACCAAGCTTATGTTGTTTTTGGAAGAGTCTCCCCACCCTGATGGGTTCAGTAAAGGCACAGGAGCCAGTACCTCTCTTCCTGGCTTCATTTGAGTGATCTAATCCAGATGGAAAATTTCTCATAGACATTGTAAAGTACTTCATCTGTGAAGCAAACAAAAGAAAGAGACAGATAATGAACTATCCGAAAGCTGAATTACCCATTAGAAGGTTACGCCAAGGTCTGATAATGAATTAACTTGCTGCAGTGTGAATGCTGCCGATAATGCCGAGGAAAACACTTTCTTCCTCTGCTTGCCCTTTTGAGGGTCACTGAAATTATGAATGTCTCTCCCAGTTGGTGGAAAATGTAACTTCCTAATTACTTATTTAACTCGAGTTAAATACGATTTTCAGCTGCCCTTTAATCCCTTTTCTCTTTGTGATTTAGGCACACCTTTTGGTAGCAGTGTGACCTTGGGCAATTAAAAAAAAAAAACATCCTGAGCTTCTGTTTCATTATTTCTAACAGAAGACACTGCACTTATTTCACAAGACTGTTGCTGGGAATAAAGAACAAAGCCTCCAACGAACAAGTATAGATTAGATTGTGCAGAATATGCTCTGGGTGATGATGGCGAATGTTGTTAACAGCCTGCTTTGCTCTGTTTACAGTCATCATTTTAGTACTGAGAAGTGAGAAAGAGAAGGCATGGCCCAAAAACCAGGAGCCACTGCTCCTCTGAGTTGATAGAAGATAGCTAGAAACTGTGAGCACCAGTGGCTCTGAAAGGTATGTGTTAAAATATGCTGAAGTCTAAGCCCAGCAGGACATCTAAAATGACAAATAATAACAAATATTGGCAAGGTGGTAGCAGACCTATTCTCTGCCAGTGAGACTGCAAAATGATAAGACCATTTTGAAAAATGATATGACAGTTTCTTGTAAGATGAAACGCACACCTTTCCTGAGACCCAACAAGGACACTCAGGTATTCATCGAAAAGAAATGAAAATATATATGTGCAAAATGCAGGATGAAGACATTCTTAGCAATTTTACTAAAGGTGAGCAACGAGTAAACAGCCCAGGTATCCATCCATAGGAAAATGGATCGACTGTGGTATGAAATAATCAGTGCATTAACAATAATAATTACCTTTAAAAAAGGGGGGGGGGGAGCTGGTGGTGGGTGTACCTCAAAAACATGTTGGGTGGAAGAAGTTTTACTCAGAAGAGATGGTAGCATATGAGTCTTTTCATATGACACTTTACAAAAGGGATAAAACATGGGGCCTGCGACAGAGCCTGAGGCAATTGTGGGAGTGACGATGATAACGGCTTTCAATTTTTTAAATTGTATTTGTCTGGATGTTTTGCCTGCATGTATGTCTGTGTACCATGTGCACACAGGTCAGAAAGGGTATTGTACTCCCCTGGGACTGAAGTTGTAGACTGTTGTAAGCTGCAAGGTCCTGGGAATCTAACCCAGGTCTTCTGGAGGAGCAGCCAGTGCTCTTAACTGCCGAGCTCTCTCTCTCTCCAGCCCCAGATGATAATAAGCTTCTATGCCTTGGTAAAAGAGGAGGCTAGACAGACATAAGCATCTGAAATGTTTTATGTATAATTAAGACCTCTGTGTTTCACTGGATGTAAACTTCGTCTTGAACATAAAACTGTAAGTCGATGTCACACTCTACTTAATTAGCTACAAGAAAAATATTTAAGGGGAAATATACTGATATCAGCGATTTATTTTGAAAGGTATTAAAAATATGATGGGTTAGCAATGGAGAGAACCTTAAATAGATGTGTGATAAAGTAAATGCTAGCAGTAAAATGACAGTGGCTGTAGAGCTGTTTGTTGTAAGGTTCTTTCAACATTATGATATGTTGGATACTTCTTTTAATAAACTGTCAGAGGAAATACAATGGTGGCAAAAATGCTCCCTGGTCTATAGGAATAGTTCAGAAGCATCCCTTGGTCACGGGAGCCTTGCTCTATTAAAAGTTATTGAAAGTTATTCAATACAATTTGATCAAAGGGACACATCAAGAGTGTAGGAGTGAGAGGAGGTGATCAAAGACCTCCCCCAAAGACAGGAGTGATTAAATTCACACACCCTTGCTATCTTTACTCTCTCACATTTCCTTCTGGGTTTTCTCCTGGCTGCTTGTGCCCTCTGACCAGGTCCCATAGGAAAGCAGAGCCTTGCCTATCTGCAGTCTAAGTTGGAGGCAAGACCTCTATTTAAATATCACACTATTTAAGAGAGAGGTTGAGATGCAACAAAAGATGGATAGAGCCAGCGTTCTTCTGCAAAGACCAAGCTATGTATGAAATGAGCTTGGTGACGGATGTGTGCCTTTGCCGTAAAGACCGAAACACCTGTGTTGCCAGCATATTAATATAATAAATATGGAGAAAGAGTTTGTTTCTCACTGAGCCAGGAGCAAGAACAGTACTCTGTATGAAAAATGGAATTTTCCTTCTGTTAACAGGGTCTGGTTTTCTATTTTTCCACATTAGAACTAGCTGGTGTAGTTATTTATAGGGCCTGTCCCGTACATACTAGCTAAGTCTTGATTTTGATGTGTTTTCTTGATTAAAATTTAAAGTAAAATAGAAAAGAAATACATTGCGTTAGAGAATAAAATGAATTTTCAATAAAGGCCACATCAAGGCAATATAGTCTGTTCTTTTTAGAATACCAAAGGATTTTGCATTGAATAAGTGAGCATGAGATCTGCTTATTTTGGCACAAAGGAAAGGAAAATTCAGGAAGAATCAAAGGAAATGGCCCTATCTAATATAGGGCTCTGTAACAATGGGCCACAAACACTTATTTTGAAAGTAACAAGAATGGACATAATTAAGCATAGTTATTAATGTTGCCTTGTAAATTTTGGAATGACCACTTTCAGGAGATGGAGCTTCTACCAACAACTTCAAGGGAGCAGCCAGTGAGTGTTCTAAAGTGTCAGTTGCCTTCCTCCACAGTGACAGGAAACAACACTCTAAAAAACAAGCCCAAGATGGCAGTCAGCCATGAACACCACAGGAGCCTACGTCACCCAAAAGGGACTCAGAAACTAAGCCCACTTAATGCAAAATTTATCTTTTTCAGCTTTACTCTAGCTCCTTATTGAATTTTCTTTCTTTTTTAAACTTGTTTATTTTTAATTTATTCACTTTACATCCCAATTGTAGTTTCCTCCTGGTCTCAGCCTCCCTCCCTCTTCCCCCCTCCTCCCTCCCCTAGTCCTCAGAAAAGGGGAGCTCTCCTCAGACAGGGGGATCCCTCTCCTCCCCTACCATCTGACCCCCCGCCTAGCAAGTCTCATCTAGGCTTCCTGCATTCTCTTCCCCTGTGGCCTGACAAGGGGAAGTGGTCAATGAGTGGACACTAGAGTCCATGTCAGAGGTCGCCCTTACTCCCTCTGTTATGGGACCCACAAGGAGACTGTGCTGCCAATCGACTACATCTGAGCAGAGGGTCTAGATCCTCACCATGTTTGGTCCTTGGTTGGTACATCAGTTTCTGCAGGTCCCCCTGGGCCCACATTTGTTGGCTATTTTGTTGTTTTTGAATTATCTTTTAAAAGACTATATTAGTAAATCTCAAAGTAAGTGGATCAAAGGCAAAACTTAGATTTTTTTTTTTTTTTTTTTTTGTGGACATCTAAAAAGGTAGAAAACATTAAAATGGTCAATCCTGAAAACATACATACAAGTAACATTATACAGACTAAGCAAATTATATTTAGGGATGTATGTACACACACACACACACACACACACACACAGAGAGAGAGAGAGAGAGAGAGAGAGAGAGAGAGAGAGAGAGAGAGAGAGAGAGACATACACACACACAGACACTAACAACTAGTGAAAAAAAAGGCCATGAATTTAAAAGAGAGTGGGGATGGGTATATTGAAGTGTTTGGAGGTAGGAGAGAGAAAGGAGACATTTTGTAGTTAAATTATACCTCAAAAATTTAAAAATTCAAATAATACTAGATGCTTTCCTGGATTTTTTGGAAATGGAAACCCAAAACCATCATCATGTGCCACTGTTTGTCCCTCCTGGTTTTAAAGAAAGGCATTTAGACATAATGATCACCAAAAACATACAAGGCCAATAAAAATGCACAATGCCCATTCTCATTAGTAATTTAAGAAATATAATATCATTTTTCTCACCTATCAAACTAAGCAAGGATTAAAAATGGTGATATAATGAAAGGATAATTCTTATAAACAACCCCAGGTACATGGATATAAACTCACTGTAGTTCTTGTTACAGCATTTCTGGTGAGAAGTTTTGGTGATATGCATTGAGAGCTTTAAAATATCTCTATTTTAAATTTTTCTGTTGATGTAATAGAACTGTACACTAAAATGTATAATCTAAAAGACTTAGTGCAGAATTCTTTTTATAGAAGGCAAAAACCAGAAATAACCCAATTGCCTATCCATGGGGGAAATGGGAGAAATAAAAAGTAGACATTTCTTCAAAGCAATAATATGGAGAATAAAATGATAATTTTAAGGAATATTTAGGATTACATTTATAATATGTCATTAAAGAAGAGAGAACACTAGACAAAAATAGTATTTGTAGCATTGTTCTATTTACAGCAATGGTCCATATTGGTCAAGCCTGCAAGATATATGTCAATATTTGTGTGTGGCAGGACCTTGGGTGGATTTTGTTTTCTTATATTCTCTGTAGTATCTGTATTTTCTCCAATGAGCATATTCTGCCAGGCAACAATGAATCAATACTTTGAATTAGACAAAACAGATTTTATGTTTTGTTTGGATCTCGTGGGCCATTGTCAATCAATTCAGTTGAATGATGGAACAATCCAGTGACATTAAAAAAAAAAATCAACCTGGTTGGTTGGCAGTTTGCAGACAAAAGGATTGGCTAATTTCCCATTCTTGTAATTTTTCAACTAGCTGGTTTGGCGTCACATAAATACAGCCAGAGTTGGAACATTTGAAACTGAAAAAGGGTTTGTGCCAAAAATCTCTTAGACTCAAATTGAAAAAAGATGAATACTAAATTTTTTTTACTGCAGTTTTTCTCATACATAAAAATGAACTAATAAAGCAAGACTCCCATCACTACCAGCTATATCTTGAGCATTTTAAACTGTAAATGTAGTCATTAACCCCAGCTGGCTGCAGAAGAGCTATTTTTTAGGATGCAAAGAGTGCAAGGGCTTCTTGGGATGTGAGGGGCCTTTGCTTGTAGCATTCTTAGGCTTCCCAGTGGGTTTTTTTTTTTTTTTTTTTTTGGTCACATCCAACTATCCTGCTATTTTTCTATTGATCACTTTGGATAGAGTCAAATTAGTCATTATAATTGTTACCTCATCAAAGTTGGCTGAAAAGTTGCTCAAGACTTAAATCTGTTTTTTGTTTTCTTTTGTTTGTTTGTTTTTTCCCACTGCAATGTGTCCAACAACTAGAATAACCCCTGACACACAGTAGGTCCTCATGTAACTATAGGTGGGAGAAATCTCCAACCCCAACAAATTCCTAGGGCCATGTAGCCATTCAGTCATGTTTTCACAGAACAGTTTAGGTCATGAGCCTAGCCACTAATGGCTGAGCCATCTCTCCAGCCCCACAACACAGTTTTGAAAGAACCATTTGAGCAACAATTCCATTATAGGTTAAAAGTTTAGGTTATTGGAAATTTATGCTTCAACATGTGGATCCTTGAGAATGATCCTTAAGAATCAACCTGGGAAAGGTTGATGGTCTAGAAGGGGGGGAGGACTGGTGCTGCATTCCTGTAACCCCACCAGTGGCACTCAAGGTGCTAAGACAAGAGGTTGGGAACTTGGGACCAGCCTGAGCTACATCACAAACCTCTGTCTGAAGGAAGGAAGGAAGGGAAAAGAAAGGAAAAAGGAGAAAAGGAGGAGGAGGAAAGAGTGCTTTCCAATTGCAAACGATTATAGCTTTAAATAAGTGTCATGTCTTCAAAGAGATTCCTAATAGTTTTCTTTTTAAGGAAGGGAACTTGGACAGCAGAAACTTCCAATATTGTGTTAGATGTTTCTTCCTCGGCTCCTACAATCATCTCCCAAGCTAGATGTTGCTTATGTTCATTTTGTGGATAGGAAACTGAGTACCAGATGGTTAAGTAACTTGTCAAAGGACTGACAGGCACAAGGTGGAAGAGATGTCATTTATTTTTTTTTTTTCCGAGACAGGGTTTCTCTGTGTAGCCTTGGCCATCCTGGACTCACTTTGTAGACCAGGCTGGCCTCGAACTCACAGCGATCCGCCTGCCTCTGCCTCCTGAGTGCTGGGATTAAAGGCGTGCGCCACCATGCCCGGCTCGTCATTTATTCTAAAGTTCTTAACCATACAGAGGTACATAGTTCATATGCTGGAGTGCTCAAACAGAATCTGTATTAGTTTTGTTAAATCTGGTGTCACTGAGGGTGATCTCTTAACAGAGCTGAGCCACTTGGGCGGGTCCATGGTGAGAGTGCAAACCCAGAGGGTCACTTCTGTAACCAAGCATATAATGCTTCTGCCTAGTTCTCGTCACAAATGCTACAGTGTTGGCTGTAGCAGGCTCCTGGGCAGTGGGAGCACACACACACACACACACACACACACACACACATACACCCACACACACACCGCCCTCCCCTACCCCAGGCACTTCTAATATCCTTGAATAAACACTGAGAGGTTCCAACTGAATGTCCAGAAAGCAAAGGTTGAACTGAAAGCTAAACAACATTAAATTATTTAAATTCCCGAATACCAAGTAAAAGCACCAGGCGCTAGGTAAATTAGTGGGATGTTTACACTCGAACTGGATAATTTCTAATCTAATTTGCAGTGGCATTTGGAACATTGCTGGCCATTTGAAATAAATAGCATGTTGTCTTAGATTGGGGTGATTAAGACACTGCAAGGATCTGTTTCGTGGTACAAAACAGGCTAGCAAAGGAATATTGCTTTCAGGATGACTACTGCCAAGCTGGCGTTGTTTTCAGGATATACATGGCTGACGATAATTGTGTGCAACATCAATCTTATCACCATACAGAAAACTCAAACAAGCCTTCATGGATAATAGCCGAAGCTGAAATAGACATGATTTAGAGTGCTTTTATGCCAGGAGGTAATTGTGCACTCTGGCCAGCAGTTGAGAACTATAAACAATATCCGGGAAGTCAGAAACAAATGTTTTAATTTCTGTGAGTTAAAAAGTTCGTGAAAGAACATCTGAGGAGAACAAGGCCACTCTTGCGGGGGGGGGGGGGGAAGCAAAAGTGAAAACGGACTACTCCCTCAACAAGGCGGCTTTCCAGGAGACGGTTTTGAGAAGTGGAAAGTTGGACGCCCTTCAGCCCCACTTCCTAATTTCTGTAGCTCTGGCTTCCTCTTTTGCCAAGAGAAAAGAGGCATGTGTGAAAAAAGAAAATGGACCCGTTCCATGAGGCCTGCTGGCTTCACAGACCTCACGTCTCAAGGCAAAGGGTGTAAGAGGTGATGACGATGCATCCAGACAGAACCATTTCAGACCAGTGTTCCACCGTGTCAGTGAACGGGATAAGATGAGTCTTCCAGCACACATCATTTGGCTTCATGATTTTTGAATATTGATTTCAGAAATTAATAATATGAACCAAGAGTTCATAAGTATCCATGCTTGATGTCAGATTGAGGAGTATAGGTATGTAGGTGAATCATGTTCTGGTCAGTAAGTATTGATTAAGAGCTATTGCATGATTGCATGTAATACTTCCAATGAAGGAGACAGTACTATCCAACAACCTTCTGACGAAAGGGAAAGGGAAGATGCTGGAAACTTATCAAAGGTCAAGTCAATGTCAGGCATATTCTAAGCATTTTACCTTTAATGGGACAATGCCTTAAGGGAGACATTAGGGTTTTATGAGTGAAATGGGAATGGTACAATTGTGAAATTACATGACAGTATATAATGAAGTCTCGTGGTTAACATAGTTTATGAGTCCTAGGGAGTAGCCCAGACCGTTGAGAAAGGATCAAATCATTTATATGAGTGGCTACTAGAAATGTTTTCAAGAAGGTGGTCCTTGGAGTGAGTTTTCAACACACATATAAGATTGTAAGACATGAAACAACGTCTTGATAAGAAGTTGAGCATTGTAACAGAAAGCCAATAAGCAAAAGTAAAAAAAAAAAAAATCCATTAATAAAATATGCACAAGGCAGTGGCCACTGAATAAGAAGACCAGATAGGGGAATGCAGTCAGGAGAGAATGTGCACTTGGGAAAGTGTAGGACGAGGAAATTCAATGAGGAACAGGCTTGGGTGTGGAGATTCTGGTTGAGAGGAGGGAAGACAACTTGATTTTCAAGTGAGGTCAATGGAGAAATTCTTAGCCATAGAGGCACACAGTCCAGTCTTGGAGTCATTCTGGGCACAACAGCAGAGAATGTTCTATGAAAACAGTTGCTTTAGGATGACACCACTTTGCTTGATACGGTGGCGATGAGAACAGGTATAAAACCAAACACAGAGAGACGACCACATTCCCTTTTACATGACCATGACAGTCTGAATCACAAAAGTACATGGAGAATCAGGCAAGTGTTGGGCTAAGGCAAAGGGAGAGTCTGTGGAGCTTTGTGAAAGAGATTATGGTGTTAGAATGACGTGCACGTAGGCGACCCCCAGATCTTCTGCTGCACAGTGGAAGAAGCACTGACAATGTAACCATAAGGTTTAAAAGAGAACATAAAGTTCAGTTCCAGTAGGCTCTGGAAACATCCATGCTTTAACCAGCTAGCTTGTCCTCACCCAACTCATGCTAACAATTGAAAGTGAAAAGGACTAAAGAGTGCAAAGATTGGTTTGTAATGTTTACCTTTTAGTCCAAATATTAGCTTTCCACATGAGCCTTTGAAAATAAGGGCAAGGGACTTCAGAGTAATGCCGCATGTCCACAGTACAGAGTGACAAAAAAACTGATGTGATCATGTTAGTCCCATTGGCCTCCAGGAGCTCTCACATCAACCAGTATTGGGTTGATATTCACAAGCAGATGTCAATGATCTAAGCGACACCTGCCATGCTGCCTGGAGTATGGTCATACCAATGGGTATTTGGTGATTATTTGTATGACCCCCTTCACAAGAAACCCCTGCTGCTCTAACATGAAGCACTTTTATAGGTGCCCCTGAAGAGAGAGCTAAGCAAGCCAAGCACCAACAATCCTGAAGTCAGTAGCTCCCTCTTCACTCAGTCTCTTATCAGGCAGCTCCCATTTCCCCCAGAGAACCCACTTCACATCTTTCTCCCTGAGAGAAAGAACAAAGAGAACACCACAAGCCCGTGCCCTTCTACCAAATCTACCATATCTCATTTTTCTGTCCATATTCAGACTTTATGGCCTCTTTCTTTTAATTTCCAATTAGAAGCAGCAATACATTCCATGTAGATTTTTCTTGTCTAGAAAATATCCACTGATGAAAGGTGTGTCAGGATGTACTGGATGACTTTACTGCTCTATCTTATTCAGACCCAGCACTAAAGAATTCCATCCTGGTGATCCTAACTCCTTAAGGTTAGTTGCTTTTGCATTTTAATCTCATATTAGATTAGCTCATAATCCCAGGAGATTCCCCATACCAATCTCACCCAGTCCATGATTTCCTCATCCTCCTATGCAGTCACCGTTACCTTGGATTCCTTCATTCTATAGAACTTCTCTTTACAGGGCATACATGGCCTCGTGTCTCGCAGTTATGCAGCACCAAACTCCTTACAAAGTATGTTTCTTGGACAATAGCCTTTTCCTAGACTCCCTCGCCCCCGCCCCCAACACCTTCTGCCCTCTGGAACTGCAAGAGTAAACCATTGTTCTATGCTTCCATAGGTATTTTGTTGTAGCCACTCTATGTAATTCAGTTTATCAGGGAAGATTAAGAACAAGTAGCTAAGGCAAAGATGCTGAGCACCTTCCCCTGGAACAGGGAGATAGAGGAGGAGCTGACATGAGGGCTCCATCAGTGTGGAAAGCCATTCTAAAGCCTCGTCCCTCTAAAGCACATGGATGTCACTGTACCGGGGTACATTGCCATGACAACTATGTTTATTATTAAGATAAAGGGTCGGAGGGAGGGACAGATGAGGATAGAGACAAAAGGAGGAAGAGGATTGTGAAGAAAAGAACGGCTTTTTTAAAGAAAAAAAAGAGCAACTTTCCTATGACTTTATATCTGTGATCTGCATCAAAGTCGAAGGAGAATAGGACACTCAAGTCTGCCTCTGCTAGGCAAAACTGTTAATTGTGGAGCTTGCTTACCATTTATGGCTAGCTAATTTTTGGCACATAATAACAATTAGGTATAGCTGTCAATGTTAGATATAAGTTATTTTAAGTTTTAGTCAATCAAAGCATTAAACGCTATATAAATAGCCTATATACAGACTTCCTCAATGTAGCCATTAGCTCGCAGTCTAAAAGAGACACACTAGCAAAGGCTGTAAGCGACATTGCTCCTGACCATCCAAGCAAGCATAGAAAATGGCATGATGTATATGTTATTCATGAACTTTACAGTCCAGACACGGTTTAAAAATGGGGGTTAGGAGAAATTAAACACATTCCGCACAGAAGAATGCAGCAAGTCCACAGTGATGTAACTCTTATGTAACAGTCATGGCCCCAAGTAAAAGTGTCATGTGTTCAATAGAGTGGTGTTAGGCTTTCTTTGGCATACCCCTGGCATGCCTGTGGCCTAGGTTTTTAAAAAGTCTATCTGTAGGTAATGCATTATCTCTGGTTTATATACAACTCCTACCTGCAAAATAAACTCTCTTCTCACATTCAAATGAAGACATAAGAAAAACACCGCATAAGTGTGAATGCACAGCCCTATGTAACTGTCAGGACTCAGCTGAGTGTGGCCACTCCCAGCTTTCTTTTCTTCAAATCACCAGATTTTTGTTGTTGCTGTTTAACGATCAGTCTGGGTTTAAACAAAATGCAATTTGTTTTTAGAGATATTTGAAACTAAAATGGTAAGTCTCGTTATTGGTTTATTGGTCTACACCCAGGATCTTTCCAGTGGAGAATTGTTTTCAACATTCAGCAGGGAAACCACAAGTCCAGGACGGGGTGTTGGTGCCCTCTGGAGGAAGAAAGGGCAAAGTGGAGGAAGGAGAAAGTTGAAGGAAGCAGACAGAAGCCAGGAGAACACTCAGGTTAGTTCTCTGTGTCACACAAACCCCAACTATCTCTGAGGACAATTCTTTCTGCATTTTTTTCAGCCAAATACACACAAACACACACTGCAATATTTATAAGTACAGCCTGCCTTCCTGCTGCTTTTTATTTATGGTGCGGTTCCCAAGGTAATGTCATCTCAGGGCAGCAGTGTCTCCCTGTATTCGCATAGCTCTCAACTAAGAGTGATATTAGAAGATTAAATTCACCTTGTCACTCTGGCGTTGTTTGTGCCACCCAATCACCACTGGCTGTGCCTGAGCATCACAAATCTCAAAGATCTGCCTCCAGCTCACTCTGGTCCTCCACTCCTTACTACCGTACCTTCTAGCTAAGCACATTTGGTAATTTCACTTTTTTCTTGTTACTCACTTCTGCCAAATATCTAATCACTTGTCTTACTCCTCTCTGAACTCAGTCCAGTTTTCAGCCTAATTCTGATCCCAGGAATGTGAGCTTAGAGAGCCTTTTCATTTTCATGCAGAAGAAATAAAATTCCCCTAAAGCATCCTTACAGATGACTCTGAGTCAGCAAGGTCATGGTTGTGATGCTCAGGCCGGTGCCTGTGAAATGACTACACTCAGTAGACGTCCGCGACTGCTGTTAGTGATCATCTCCTCTCTGGCTCTTGCAAGTGCCTCAGCAGGTGAAACAGAGGGCTAAGCTTGCATCTGCTCAGGGAGGTTCACTGTGCAGCAAGAGCTCTGCAAACTCTATAGAAGCAAGGAATCTGTCCAGGCAAGGTCAGACATGAGTGCTACGTATTTCCCCCAGTCCCCACCATTCAAGTTGACCATCCTGGCAGGACCTGTCTGAGTGTGGGCCCAAGGGTTCTGCTGCTGAGAACACTCTGCCAAGTGTCTAGTCTCATCCTCAAGGGGCCAGGAGACGCTTCCATGAGTGCTATTGTCCTCTCCTTTGTTTCTGTTAACAAATACACAGAGAATCACATACTAGTCATTGTGTGCTGTTGATTGTTTAGTTGATGCAATTCTGCGTTCTTAAAGGAGAGAGAACAGAGCAGTCTGCTCCACCCACAGAAGCCTTAAATCTTTTGGAGGTTGTGACTCATTGGGTTTGAATGCAGCACAAAACAAGCTTTTCTCACATTGCTATTTATGAGTGACTCTTTGTCCCTAGAGGTTACTGTTTGAATGATTAGAAAAGATCCTATTTTGTTGTTAACAAATGACATCCATACTTTTAGGTGTGACTTCTCCCTTCCCTGTGTATTTGAGGCTACTGCCTATTTGACTCAACCTGAGGGTTATAGAAAAACATAATCAGATCAGGAGGCTGTAAAAAGGACACTCAGAGCTGTGTTTACTATGTATCAGAGGTATTTGGGGCAGCTAGCCAAGAATAGCTGGACAACGACCTTCCAGAATATTCCCAGTGTCCAACTGCCCCATCTGTTTCTCATAAAAACCCACAAAAGCAAGAAGGTTCTTCTTTTGCCTCAGGTGGCAAATTAGATTACACAGACATCCTTGGGGTTGAGACTACAGCCAAGTGTAAATGAAATTTTAACTTATGCAGGACGAGCACGGATAAGAATGTGGCAAGGGGTCAGGGCCTGTTTTCTCTTTTTAAAGGATCTACTGTTATTGTTTAATCATCTCCCTAGTGCTAGCACATACGTTCAGAGGATACAAGATCTTACTTTCACTCTGTAGGGTTTTCCCTCTCACTTTGGAATTTCCTCAATATAGCTTCCCCATTGCTAAAAGCCAGTGATAACACGTGCTTAGTCCATAGAAGTGTTTTCTGAGATAAGCCTTGCCTTGTCTGCCTTAATTCTGGATAGCCACAAAATACAGTGGGCAGAGCAGAATCACTTAGATGTCATCAGTCACAAAGGTGAGCCAAGGCCATGCAGTCTTGTTCTAATATTGTTTTAAGCTGAGTTCCAAACAGACTGTTCAGTCCACAGCCACTGACTCCAAAATACGAACTGGAAATGAAAACATTTTAACTTTCATGTTTTAATGATAAGAATGTTGTTGGCATTAATATTTGAACATTTCAGTGTACCTAGTTCTGAAAGCTATGTCATGGCAGGCTCAGAATCCACTGGCAGACTATAAATAAAATCTTTCTATAAATACACTTTATGCCAAACTACCAGCAGAATACATTTTTCATCTTTTAAACAGATGGTATAAGAGGAAACTCATGCCTGTATATGATTAATCAAATGTGCTTTTGCTGTTCGAATTTTCATTACCACTACCAGCATGAGTTTTGAGAAATTTCTGCATTTTATATTTTCTTTTGAGAAGTGGTTTATTTAAGGAAACTATTAATATAAATAAAGAAGAACAACAGAAAGTACTTAGGTCTGTATCTTCTTGTTCCTCCAGCCCCACTCCAAGCTTTGTCTTTGTCAAACTCTCTTGATGCAGTTTTACCACTCGTGATAACGGTGACCCATGTGTAAGACACTGAAATCAAGAATAAGAACAACCTGAGGGGGAAAGCACAGAAAAGAATGCTAGAGTACCAACGAAATAACACCGGGATGCAGAATTCCAGCAGCTGTTTGGAACCCTGTGATGATGGACAGAAGTGATGCACTGGGATGCTGTGTAGGCTTTAGAGCTAAAGTTCTCCAAGCCACCAAGGAGCTGCCACTTCCTTTCTGTGTCCTGCCAAGCTTCTCTCATGTAAGAAAGATACAAGCATCTGTAATATTTTCCATATTGGTTACAAACTTTTGGCAAGACAGTCTCCTTACCTCAGTTTCCACGTCAACAAAATGAAGATAAACTTAAGTGTACCTAGTTCTATTTGTCAATCACAGAGAATGAAAGGCACATGAGGTTTTTTTGTAGGCTGATGTCATGGGGCCGAATAAAGCTAGTGCAAGATGTGCAGGTATTTCCTTTCTTACCAAGCCAATCTCCTTCCCCGCCTGCAATGTGCTCAGTGGAGCAATACAAATGCTGGCCAGAAAGTCGGGGGAAAGAAGCCCTCATATATTGCTGATGGGAATGGCAACATTTACAGCCACTGTTGAAATTAGCACCAATTTCCTCTAAACATTAAAAATAGAACTGCTACATGATCCAGCCATACTACTCCTGTATATTTATATCCAATGGATTCTAAGTCAACATATCACAAACATATGTGCATACCCATCTTTATTTCAGGACAAGTCACAATAACTAAGTAATGGTGTCAGTATAGGTATCTGTTAACAGCCACGTGAATCAAAAACTGTGAGCTACATATATATACGTTATGTATATACATATATATAATACATATATGTGCACACACAATAGAGTTTTATTAATTCAGTCACTTGCAGGAAAAAAATAAATGGACTTAGAAATCATCATGTTAAGTCAAATAAGCCAGACTCACAGTGGCAAACATTCATGTCTTCTGTCATATGTGGAGTGTGCATGTGAGTGTGTGCATACATGCATGCATATGCACATGTGTGTGTTTGTGGAGCGACTATGTGGTGAGGACAAGGGAGCTAAAAAGAAGTAAAGGGAAGAACAAGTAAGGGTAATAGCAGAAGGAAAATATCTCATTTTTCTTCTGTATTTATTACCTACCTAGCTATTCATCCATCCATTCATCTATAGATAGGTAGGTAGGTGATAGGTAGATAGATAGATAGATAGATAGATAGATAGATAGATAGATAGATAGATGATATATGCATGTGCGCATATATACATAGACAATTGCATATGACACTGGCATGAAAACAGAAGGGAGAACGCTCTGGGGGAAGGAAGAGACAGGCAGACAGGAAGAGGGCAGACAACGGAGAGCTATGTGATGGTATCTGAGAAAAGCACAATAATATACATAAATGAAAATGTTTTCCTAAACTACTATAGTATACGCTAACTCAAAAGTACTAATAAATAAATGACTTAAAATCTCAAGTCCAAGTGGATTAAAGACCTCAACATAAAACCAGAGACACTAAATCAGTTAGAAGAAAAAGTGGGGAAGAGCCTGGAACACATTGGCACAGGAGACAACTTCCTGAACAGAACACCAACAGCCTAGGCCTTAAGGTCAACAATTAATAAATGGGACCTCATGAGGCTAAGAAGCTTCTGTAAGGCAGCTGACACTGTCAACAGAACAAAGCAACAGCCTACAGACTGGGAAAAGATCTTCAGTAACCCTACATCTGACAAAGGTCTAATATCCAAAATATATAAAGAACTCAAGCAACTAAACACACCAAACCAAATAACCCAATTAAGAAATGGGACTCAGAACTAAACAGAGACTTCTCAACAGTGGAATATCAAATGGCTGAGAAACACTTAAAGAAATGCTCAACATCTTTAGTCATCAGAGAAATGCAATTTAAAACAACTCTGAGATTCCATCTTATACCCATCAGAATGGCTAAAATAAAAAATTCAAATGATACCACATGCTGGTGGGAGTGCAAACTTGTACAACCACTTTGGAAATCTACCTGGCACTTTCTCAGAAAACTGGGAATAGGGCTTCCTCAAGACCCAGCTATTCCACTTGTTGAAATATACCCAGAAAATATTCTACCACACAACAGGGACATATACTCAACCATGTTCATAGCAGCCTTATTCATAATAGCCAGAACCTGGAAACAGCCTAAATGTCCCTCAGTTGAAGACTGGATAAAGAAATTGTGGTACATTGACACTATGGAATACTACTCAGCTATAAAAAAAAAAAAAAAAAAAAAAACAAGGGAATCCAGGAATTTATGGACAAATGGATGGAGCTAGAAACAATCTTACTGAATGAGTTAACCCAGAAGCAGAAAGACTCACATGGTATATACTCACTTTGGGCACTAGCCCAAAAGGCATGTTCCCTGAAAGTCTTCACTTACCGGGAGATTGTGATAGATGCGAGGACGTCCTACTGGGACTCTTGGTAAGAGAAATATAGGAGATGGGGAAAGAGAAGGATCCAGAGGATCTTAGAAACCTACAAAAACATCGTGGATCAGGGTCCAGGGTTGTCTGCTCAAACTGTTGCACTAACAAAGGGCAATACAAGTAGTAAACATTGAACTCCTACTCTGATCTAGCCAATGGACAGGACATTCTCCATGGTTATGTGGAGACTAACTCTGACATGAACTCTGGTGCCCCCCCATATTTGATGATCTCCCCTTGTTGAGGAGCCCAGAGGGCACTCAAAGAAAGAATACACAGGCTACCAAGTAGGGGAGGAGATCCCCCCTCGGTCATGGACCTAAGGGATGGGAATAGGGTGGATATTGGAAGGAGGGAGGAAAGAAAGGATACAAGTGATGGGATAACAATTGAGTTGTAATCTGAATTAATTAATTAATTAATTAAAAATTGACTTAAAATGAAGATAATACTATCTTAGAGGGTTATAGGTACTAGATAAGATGTTACATGCAAAAAAAAAAAAAAAAAAAAAAAAAAGTAGAGTAGAAACCTGTGATGGTTACTTTTGGTTGTTGACTTGGTAGAATCTAGAGTCATCTGGGAAGGGAAGGCCAATAAGAGATTGTCAGGACCAGAGTGGCCAGTGGGCATGCCTGAGAGAACTTCCCTTGATTGGATTGAAGGAGAGACTCTGCCTGAATGTGGGCAGCAAAATTTCATGAGTTGGCCCTGGGCTGAAGGAACAGAAAGAGCCATCTGAGCACTATGTGTGCATTAATTCTTGCTCTCTGCTCTTGATTATGGATATAATGAGAATAGTGACTTCAAGTTTCTACTCCCTTGACTTCCCCACAAAGCTGGTCTATAATGTGGAATCATTAGCAAAATAAACTCTTTCTCCTTTAAGTTGCTTTTGTTGGGGTATTTTATCGCAGCAACAATAAGAGAAACTAAGGCAGAACCTAAACATAGTAATCACACTGGGTGGTGGTGGCACATACCATCAATCACAGCACTCGGGAGGCAGAGGCAGATGAATTGTTGTGAGTTCCAGGCTAGCCTGGTCTACGAAGTGAGTCCAGGACAGGCAAGGCTACACAGAGAAACCCTGACTCAAAACTATCTGCTCGCAACCTTATTCCAGGTATCTGACCTTTGCGTATAGATCAGTGTCAACACTGAGAAGCAACCTGGGGAGTTTCTCAGCAAAGCTTTGGTTTTGAAGGTTCTGAAGCACGAAACTGAATCATGTCTTCTGAGGGCGAATGAGTCATTTAGCTAGTCAAGAAGGCTGGCATCTTCCTCCCAGCCCCGCACTGCTGTCCTCCACTTAGGCGCTGGCTCACTTGTGGTATGACTAACACCTTGTTTCTTCATGTAAACAGTACTAAAAACAGAAAAGCCAAATGCAACACCCGTAACAGCAATAAAGGAAACATCTAAGATCCTAATAAGAATATAAAATAAAGTTTCCTAGCGAGAAAATTGACACTCTAGCTGTGGTTCTGAGCTACGACGTGAACATGTGTGCCATTGGATCCATGGCAAGGAAACAATGGCCAATAGAGATCATCAAACATGGCCATTTCCAAATAGGCCCCACTATCCCATTGACAAACGTTAAAGCCTTGCCCTGGTGCACGATCCACAGGCAAACCCCAGAGTCAATGAAACAAAAGAGTCAAGACACACTGGAACCTGCAGGAATCCGAAGACTTGGAAATGCCATGTCCATGCACTTCAGAAGAGTTCCAGAAGAAGAGAAGCAGCGTCCATTACTGCATTCATACACCTGTCCTCTGCTCCTCCAAAGCCATGAACATTTTTACAACAAAAAGCACAGAGTTAATACAATGATACAGCCAGTGGAATCATGAGAAATGGATGGAGAAATGGGTAGCATTACAGCTGCAATGCCTACAAACCTCAATGGTGACCAACCATGGCACCATAGCCCTAAGGGTGCAATAGTGACACTTGTACCTTGGTGGTAACCAACAGCTTTCTAATTGGACTTAAAGCAGAGTCAACCTAATACCTAATAATGGAAACCTTGCAAAGTTTCTGGGGCTAGTGAGGTCATGGATCTTGGAGAAGAACTCATCACTTTAGTAAATCCACACAATTCCTAACTGCATTCTAAGTATCTATCCTTATACCTGCAGGTAATTTAGCTCTCACTTCTCATCAAAGAAACTTCTTTGCATCAGGAGACGATTCCCCAAAATTATAACCACTCGAAATGCAAAAAACAAGCAATTATGCGGTGCCCAGACCCAATGGATATGTCTACAAACCGCCACACCATGGCTCAGGCTCCATGACAGAGAAGATGGGGCAGAAAAATTGTGAGAGTCAAAAGATGAGGAAAGCTGCTGTGAGGTTGTGTCTCCAAGAAAGGACAGGGAAACTTACTCCATGATCCCTTACCAAAGTGCCTGCCTAAACAACACCCGAAGAAGAACCCCGCCCATAGACATGCTAACGTAGGAAGAGGAAATGCAATCTCGTAGGGCCCCACCCCTAGAAAGAGGACTCCAGGCAGCTAAGAGATGAAGAAATATTCTTCCCCAGGGATGAGTCTCCTAATTGATTCTCCAATACCAAGTAGTCAACCCTGAAACCAGATATATAAACATAACACTAAACAAGTAACAATAAATGAACCGAGCATGCTATATTTCTGTGTATACACGTGTGTGTGTGTGAGTGTATGAGTGAGTGAGTGTGTGTGAGTGAGTGTGTGTGCGTGTGTGTGTGTGTGTGTGTGTGTGTGTGTGTGTGTAAAAATAACAATTTTTTCCAGAGGCCATGATTTCAAAAGGAAGTAAAAGAGGAGGAGAACAAATGGGAGGGGTAGGATGGAGAAAAGGGAAAGGGAAAAATGATATAATTGCATTTTAATTTAAAAAGAAAAGAGGACATGAAGTTTGAGGGTAGATCTTGGAGGAGATAAGGGAGGAAGGGACAAATATGATCAAAATGCATTATATGAACTCAAAAAGAATTAGCACAAATATATTTTAAACATTAAAGAAGAAATGAAAGGGGAGGTTGAGAGGGAGTAATACCTACAATTGGACATTTTGGCTTCTAGTCTAGAGATGCTACCTTGAACCATGGGTGATGCTCACTGAAGTGGAACAAGAGAGTGCTATCAAGCCCGACCCGTCTGTGTGGTCCTATAGAGGTCCTCCTACCACGTCTACCCTGCCAATGCCTTCGCATTCTAGCTTGGTGATGGCCGACATCTTCAGGCTACTCTGCCTCTCATTTCTCATTAGTTCACCCTTCGGTGGTTCCCATAGAAAAACAGTGACAAAAAGAGAGTGAGACCAGCACTTCACTGTGTTACAGTTCCTGCTCTGTGAAGGTTCCCTGAATTGTTTACATCTCCAGACCAAGGCTTACTACTCTCCTGGAACAGTGTCATGACTCTCTGCTTTCTGAGTCTAAGGCAAGTACCCAAATTCAGCAATACAAATACAAGATTCTCAGTAAAATTTTTGTAACATATGTATTTTTAGAATTTGTGTGTGTGTGTGTGTGTGTGTGTGTGTGTGTGTGTGTGTGTGTGTGAGAGAGAGAGAGAGAGAGAGAGAGAGAGAGAAACAGACAGACAGACACACAGACACACAGAGATAGACAGAGACAGAGAAAGAGAGAGTACTGTCCGTGTATGTGTTTGTGTGTGTGTGTGTGTGTGTGTGTGTGTGTGTGTGTGTGTGTGTGTGTGTACACCCATGAAGACCAGAAGAAGGTATCTGATTCACCACTGTAGCTAGAAGTATAGGAAGTTGTGAGCCACCCGACATGGATTCTGGGAGCCAACCTCAAATCCTCTGGAAGAGCAACAATTGCCCTTGCATCTCTCAAGCCAACGATATCTTTTTAACATAAGTACATACTGTGTAATATTTGTGCTATACATATATAAGAAGTCATTCATTACTTACCTGAATTTCAAATGTAACAGTGCATCCTGGCAACCCTTGCTTAACTCGTCAACCACTACCTGTGAGTTCTTGCTGTACTCAGAGTCCCTCTTTTCCTGCCCACTTTGATAGGAATCCCTTTGTCTCTAAGCCATTCTCAAACTGTCCCAATTTGAGAGTACCATCTGTTCTCCCGTGGGATACTGACACGCCCATCACACCCTTAGTCATTGTTAAGGTTACTTCCTCTCAGCTGCCTCTAGAATGTCATTTTCTTCTTCTTTCCTAAGGACTGAGTCCAGGAAAGTGAATGCCTCACATTTGAGCTAACCTCTGGATCATGGCCTTTTAAAGCAGGGTCTTCTATGTATTCCAAGCTCCTGCCTCAGCTTCCACATGCTAGGATTACAGATCTGGCTTTAGACCACCACACCCTGATTTCATATGTCATTTCTTTCAGATTTTCCTAAAGGGTCTATAGAAGAAAAAAAATCTACTGACATCATCACTCTCCAGAAAATAGATGGTGCAGATGTGGCAAAGCCCTTCTGCTAGGAGACTCAAAAAAAAAAAAAAAAATCTGAAACCAGAGTCTGAGACAGTGGCCTACTAACAGATGGTTTATTTCTGAATACCACACCAAGGAGCCAGAGTCCAGGTGAGGGAACACAGAAAGGGAAAGGCACAAAGCCAACACACACACCAGAGCTATTGAGGGGACTGAAGCAATTGGGATGTGGTCCCATAAACACCTTCTGGGTCCTTACAAACGTGACTCAGACCATCTGTCTAGGACATCAAGAGGAAAACTGGCTTTTGTTCTGCTATGGTTAAACAATGGCCCCAAGCAATCATTGTATTTCTAGTTAAACATTCAAACATGCTAGACCTACACACGGGATTTCTATGCTACAACAGTGTAGAAACTTCAAGACGAAAAGGGTTATAACCGCGGGACTGAAATGAGTTCCAGTAGCAGCTGTGTGAAGGTTGCCATGGCACCTACAGTGTTAGATCGACTCCAATAGAATCCGAGTAAGTGACCTTCATGTCTCCCCTGCCCAATGGAGAGCCAGTCTACAGGTGTACAGAGGTAAGCTCACTAGAGAATCCGCTGTCTTAGTGTGATCGCTGTAGAGGAGTTGCCTTGGGCAGCACGTATGAGAAGCTGCGCATATTCTCACGTGCTGGACGTGAGGATGGATTTTTGCGTGAAGAGGGGGCGGTGCCTGTGAAGTTCTAAACTTGGCGCTTCCTCGAAACACAGCTCGTATGTTGTGTGTGTTTATAATGGGCTACACCCGGGCCAGCCCAGAGACAACTCACAGGGAGAAGACTTTCCAGTCCAGATGCTGCTAAGAGTCCTCTACACCAGTCCTAGAAAAACAAACAAACAAACAAATAAATAAAACAAAAAGATATCAGTAAAAGCACTTGTGGTGGTGGTGGTGGTAGTGGTGGGGAGGGGGTTTCTCAGGTGCTGATGAGATGGCGCAGTCATTAAAAACACTTGCTGCTCCTGCAAAAGACAAGATTTGCTATCCAGAACCTATATGGTGGCTCACAACGGTCAATAACTCCAGTTTCATGTAATGTAACGCCCTTTCTGGTCTCTAGGGACCAGGCACATATGTGGTGCATATTCATACACTCAGTTGAAACATTGATACACATAAAATTAAAAAAAAAATAAACAAACCCTAAAAGAATATGTTCTTGAAGTCAATCCGAGCCTTTACTCCCATTCATTCTTGAACCCAATTTATAGTCTCAGGTCTAATCTGAAGCCAAATCATCAGTGGGGTAGGAAAAAAAAAATACAACGGCTAGGTATTGCTAGCATTATACGGCTTTACCAAGAAAACACAATTTTGTTGTAATTCACATTTGTAACTCGTACACCTGCTTGGCGGCTGCCAACGGAGAACAAAATCTACCCTGATTTCACTTTCTGGCTTGTGACTGAAGCAGAGACATCAGATAGCCATCAAATATTAACTTGTAACTGCTCACACCAATCAATGCAAGCACACACTGTGTAAAAGCTAACTTGTGACTGCTCACATCAATGCAAGCACACACTGTGTAAAAGCTAAGTGTGAGTCAGAAAAGTATCACCACAAAGATAACTCAACCCTTCCACTTGTTTTTATGTAGAACAGAGGCCTTGTAGAAGATATTTTATATTTTCTTTTCCATGTAAGATGTATTCGTATGAAATATGGTCACAGTAACTTGAGTGATGCTCAGTTTCAACTTTCTTTTACATTGTTTCAGCACTCAGAGAAATCAGAAAATGTACATGCCATCCAACCACACGGCCTAAAAAGATTTGGAAACATGCGTCCAGACCACAGGGGCTGTTTTTTCTTCTTTTAATCTGCTGTTAGTAATATACTCAAATCATAACCATTGTTAAGAATTAAACTTTAACTGCTGTTGTTAAATGACAAGGCTACAAATGATTGAAGACTCATTTGCAGAAAATGTAATTTGATTTCACACACAAACCCTTCTGTTTTTAGACAGGGTTTCACTATGTACCCCTGGCTGGCCTGGAACTCACTATGTAGCCCTAGAAGGCCTGGAACTCACTATGTAGAGCAATCTCGGCTGGAACTCACAGAGATCCACTTGCCTTTGTCTCCCAAGTGCCTGAGATGAAAAGCATATGCCACTACATCCAGCCTGACCTCGCCTCTCAATACCAATATATTGGTATTTATTGCCTCTTTCCTCCAAATTTCACATCATCTAAGGTTTCTGAATGTACCATGCTTAGAGTTACCTGCATGATCTAAAGTATGGATGCCGTCCTTGAGTGGAACTGGCCATAGATATTATTTCAGGACTTCATACATGAGACTCCCTCAAAATAAGCCCAAGTCACAAACATATGTAGCATTTATGAAGCTAAAATATTCCATTATCTTCTGCCTTTCTGAGCTGTACTGCTTTGTTAAGTCCCAACAGATACAATAACAGAAGTAAGAGAGAAATTTATCAATTGAAGACGGTGATGAGAGGGGACTACGAGAAATGATTTGTAGGTAAATTACAATCGGACAGAATTGGAGTGCAGTAAAAGATGTTTTGACTCATTAATAAGTGATTGAACCTGGCAAGTGCTGAAAGGAATCTGAGAGATTGATAGTGCCCCGGGTTATGGTCAGTGAGGCAGGGTGTTGAGCTGAAAAGAAATACATAATTTCTTTGTCCAAGTTTCTTGCTCCCAGGCCCTGAATCACATGAAGTGGCACAGGACAGGCTATGCCAGTGCCTGTCCTGAGAGGTGCATGGTGATCAAGGTAGAAATCAATGAGTGAAGGGACTGCCATGCAGAATTCCCTTATGACCTCCAGCCTCAGCCGGATATAAAGCTTGGAAGCCACCATTACTGTTTTTATAACCAGAAAACACCAGCCAAATGAAAAATCAAACTTTGGATAAGGTTGTCAAACCGGTTGCCACCTTGAAGCCTGGATAAACAGAATGTTCAGGAGACACACTCAAGATCTGCTACCCTAGAACAGAGGCTGTGAGAGCTGTGAATAGGTAAGAATGTTTAACATGGCTATTTGGGAGCTGGGTACGGCCCGGTGAGCAAAGTGCTTGCTGGAAAAGCCTGAGGAGTTGAGTTCAGAAGCCCAACACCCAGGCAAAAAGCCCAGAGTGGTGACAGATGCTTCTAAACCCAGTATGGAGCCAGAGGGGGTAGACACAGGCCAATCCCTAAAGCAATAAGTGGTACCCTTCCTTGGCATGACGGAAGGAACATAAAGGGCACTCAAGAAAACCACAGGAAACTTCCTGGCTTCATAAGCACCTTGGCTGAATGCACTGGTCAGGCTTCGCTCCGTTTCAATAAACAGAAACACTGCTCAAAGTAGCTTCATGGAGGTAGGAGCGTAACAGCTTCTGCTACAGCAACTGGGGCTGGAGTTTGTACTGTTATTTAATAATTACAACCTCAGTGCAGTTTTCAGACACAGACTTGTCCATTTCCTCCTCTTTCCTTTTTTGTCCATCTTTCTCTTGCCTCTGCTTCTCCTTCTAAGTCGATGGCATCCCTGCCCTCTGTAGATAGGCCCCCTTGCTTTGTTGGGAGAATGGCCAGCATAATCCTACTCACAGAATGTTCCAGTACTAAAACCCCAGCAGAAGGCACAAATTTATTTCCCTTACAGCCCATGTGATACCTCAGAGAAGGACTCTAACTAGTCTGATGATGCAGAGAACCCAATCCTTAGGCAATCACTATTTCTGGAAGGAAGGCTGTAGCAATTACCTAGACGGTGCTGTGACCAGTAGTTCCACTAGCACCCCACAGACCAAGAAAAGGCAATTCATAAAAATAAAGGAGGGTGGGGGACAAGGATGGGAACTGTTGCTAGGAGAAAATGAGATGAAGACATCTTAGAAATGATAAAAGCAATAGGCTTCATTGCGTTCTTACCATTGATTTCCCAGCATGCATGCTTATGCATTGCACACGTAATTTCAGACGTGTCCTTGACTAACTCAGAACCTGGTCAGTTTGTCCCTAAGGAAGAGGGTTTGTTTTCTGTTGCTGTTTATAAACACCATGACCAAAATTAACTTGGGAAATGAAGGGTTTATTTGCTTTCCACATTCCAAACATAGTTCATCACTGAGGGAAGCCAGGGCAAGGAGCTGAGGGCAGGAAGCTCAGTCAGGAACTAATCCAGAGGCAGTGAAGGAATGCTGCTTATTGGTTCGTTCTTGCTGGCTTGTTCACCTCACGGTTTTATACAACTCAGGCCTGGGAATGGCCTCAGGAGTTGAGGCATCATGGGGCCCTCTCTTCCTATCAGTCCTTATAGAGTGATGCCCTCCCGGACAGCCACAATGCCCCCATCTGACCCAGAAAGAAGGTATGAGAAATGCCATAGGCACTTCTTATTTGTGTTGCTAGTGGTTCTCACTAAACACTAAGTAGGGCTGTGGCCAGACGACAAGGCAGCAGAGCATCAAAGGTAAAGCACAAACCCAAAAACCAGAGCTGAGCAGCTATGCTACACAGCAGACGAGGGGATTCCAACAGTGCTTCGGAGCATCCCCAGATGAGTCGCTGTGGAGGGCTGTGTGGGACCACAGCCTCATGCTGCAGCCTGTCACATCTAAGGGGCTCTTCCTACAGACTTCCACGTATGTGAAACCGGGATTCTTGGCTTATGCCACAGAAAAGCATTTCCGAACAAGTTAATGTGAAGCAATTTTGGAGTTTAATTTTATTTTTAACTTCTAATATAATTTTAAGTACAGGAATTAGGTGGATAAAGAAATGACTAAGCAAAGGGCTGTAGCACACACACACCCCAGAGTAGCCATAGGCTTCTCAAGAGAAGAACTGTCACAGGTCTCTTTCTACATGTGGGGTTTCTAAGCTAGCATAGCTCCTTAAAACTCTAGTCAATTTTTAATGGAATCAATTCTGGGAAAGCTCCATTAACTTGGAACCAATGCCAGAAATCTTGGCCAGTCACGATTTGTAAATCCGAATCCTGATTTTCAAGTTCTCACAGCTACAAGCCTTGGTCCCCTGCCGATGCTTCGGAGCTCTGTTTCCTGCGTCAGTCTTAGTCACTGTTTTGAGGCTGTGTGGGTTAATAGATGGGGATGCTGAGGCAGAGCTAATCTGCCTCTGGGCCCTGAGTTTCCCATTGGATAATGTCTCTGTATACGGTTAATTATTAGCTATATTTAGCATAGTGACATAGAGAAGGAAGTTTTTAGGAGGTCTTCTCATATGCCCTGGGCTTTCTCTGGTCCCAGTCTTTTTATGCAGTAAAGTGAATAAATCAAATTTATTCACAAAATTGTGATCTAAAATTTTGACACAACTCCACAGCATATACCCTTAGTGGTCTAGGTTCTATACATGAAATTCTTTCTCTGCTTTTAACTCTCCAACGTATCCTTTTCTTTGAAGGAAATCATGAAGAGTTCAAAAGTAGGTCTCACTTTGATATTTGATATTTCTTTAACAAATGTCCCATCATTGCTCAATAATTTTTAAGCTCACAGCATGAAGCCACAAAGGTGATAATGACCCAGTTTATATACTAAGGCCCTATCCAAAAACTGGCAATTACTATGATAGCCAAACCTCCCTTGCTATCAAAGGACAGACACATGACAAACAAAATGCAGAAGTAACCCATGTGCCATAGCTAAGGTAGTCTACAAGGTGTCTCAGAATTATTTAGGGTTGGTTTTCAGGCTTTTCTTCACTCATGCTGCTCCCCAGTTATTGTTCTTACTCTCCTTTGAAAGTCTCATGCTGTGTGATGAGGAGGAGACCTTCAGCAGCCCCCAAGGCCAGGGAATGCAGGTGCATCTAGCAGAATCAGGAGAATAAATTACACGGAGGCCACAGAATCTTATTAACATCTTCCCTGGCCCCCAGATATTATAAAAAAAATAGCTTTTGGAAAATTAATCACAACAAAGTGGCAGGCTTAGGTGACAGAAGAGAGGCATAGCTGCCACTCCTTCCCAACATACGCTCACCACACAGCGTGGTCTCCCAATGAAGAGTGGGTCCTAGTGCTAAAACAAACAGAGGAGATACACGGAAGAGGGACAGTGACTCTCATATTCTGCCTGCGTCAGGCTGACATTGTTAATGTAGCATGCACACTGCCTTGACTAAGAACCTGAGGTTTAAGGTCCAGGCATTAACTCAGTGAAGAAGAGAGAGCTCTGTCACTCACAGAAGTGCATCCTATAAGAAAAGATGTCATCACCCTCCATCACCCCTCCTGTGAGTGGCCTCCTCTGAGTACCATGTTAGCTAAACATACACAATGCATGTCAACCTATGTATCCCTCCAGCCATTTTCAGAATGAGCCAGGAGCTGATGATATGCAAAGACTGGTGTTCTGGACTCTGAAGGGCCTGAATTAATGAGGTAAACCATCTCTTTTTAATAGTCTGTACCACATTGGTGCTGCTGCGAGCACGAGTGAGGTAAGCGGAATGTTACATGGAAGAAAGAAGAGTCGGGAAGGGAATTTTGTTGTAACAAGAATACATAAGGGGCATGGTGGGCAGGACGCTTGGCACAGAGTGCCTGGTCCAATAAACAGCTGAGTTAGGTGGGAGACATGTTAAGAAAGTGATTCAGACTAAGAGCCGGGTGAGCACTGATACCTGAAAGTTTAGGACCAAAGAGGGAAAGAGACTGGAGGCACAAGGACAGTGATCCAGGTACAGAAAGCACCGTCTCAGGGCTCGGTTTCAAAGGTGTATTTTGTTGACTGTGGTTTTAAAAACGAAGAAAACGAATCTTGCACAATACTCTGGAGGATTTTAAACTTCCAGCTGTTATAGCACATCCTAAGCATTGTGGAGTTCTTTCTGGAGCACAGAGCATTTAATACGATGGTTTCTCACATTTAAAAAAAAAATTGGTGAAACTTCTTTATTTTCCCAAGTAAAACCTTACAAGAAAATCTCACCTGAAGGTGACATTTAGCTGATAACTACGGGACAGACTCCGAGCTAAGCGACAACACAGGGCAGGATCAAGCAAGATACACCAGAAGGACTTCCCTTGAAGACAAGTGGAGCCTGGAACCTCCTGCAGCAGTTCCAAGGTGCCTAGGGGCCTTGGCTCCTTCCGTCATCCATCATGGCCCTGCAGTTGGAGGCAAAGCTCCCTGCAGCATGACACAGCCCAACCATCAGAATGTTTAACTGCATCTATCGCTTTCCTATTACTTTAAGATAAATTAAAAAAAAAACAGCAAACTGCCCACCACCCTTTTTCTAGAAAACTTATTCCTCCTGCTTATTCCTGCCTTTAAAAGTCAAAACACCTCTCTATCTCTCTGTCTCTGTCTCTGTCGCTCTCTTTCCCTCCCTCTCTCCCTGACCCCCCTCCCCCCACCTTCGCCCACCTCTAACTGGGAGTGAGACATAATACCCTCTTTTGCTGTCATTTTATTTCTGGAAGAAAATCTAGGTGGGAGGATGGAGTAGAGTTAAGGTATCAGAGTTTTAAAAAAGCAAGTAATAGCTTCTGTAGGCAGCTGAATCTTAGGTGTTGGGGGGGGGGGTAACAGAAGCAGATTATTATAAAATACACAGGAGAGAAAGCCTGGGAGTTAAGACCAAGAGAAGAAGAAGTGTCACTCGCTGAAGATGCCTGTGGATGAACCATGTCAGAGAGAAGCCCAATGCTAAGGAGAGACCTGCAGAGGCCAAGAGATGACCAGAAAAATATTCTGTAATAAAGAAACACCCATAAAAACACACTTTCTGCACGAAGGCACTATTATCCTGCTGCCTTTTAGCTAAAGAAGCTCTTGGGTTACAATTCCTGGTCAAACTACAGACCATTCTGTCACTGGAATTGAACACAACGTCATCAAAATACACTGAGCTTCTACCGTGTGGGAAGAGTTGCAGCCCTGCCTCCCAGGAGCTCTGTGGATGGAAAGACAGAAGAAGCAAACCCAAACAAATATAATACTGACTCATTCATTTGACTACTGAGGGCTCAGCATCTATCCTGAGCCAGATATTGGGCTGAACAATTGGAAATATGAGCCAGCAACAACAGGAGCGTTTCCTCAGCTCCTAGAAAAAGCACGACTTCGGGAAAACAGCCAAACAAATAAGCACACAAGCAATTGCAGAATTGCCCAGTTTGGACTATCAAGATGGGTCCCACAGTGCTATGAGAGCCTAAATTGTAGGATTTTATCCTGGCACAGAATCCAGGAAAGGCTTCCCTGGCTAAGATATTGGGGTGGTGGAGGAGAAGCCTAGGAATTAACTCAGTATATAAAAGGTAATAAGTATCTAGGCAGACCTGTAGAGATTAGTGGGGAATCCGGATACAGGACTGACAAGGTGATAAGCACATGGAAGTTTGTTGTTGTTGTTTTCCCATCATTTGGGAGTAACAGAAAGCCGTGAAACCTTATGACAGATCTGTATGAGAAACACTGTGGTCATAAGGAGGATGCAGCTCATTCTTACTGCGAGTCTGACAGTACTGTTGCGAAGACCTGGCATTCGCTCCGGGTTCTGTCTGATGAGCGGGACTATGTGGTGAAACTGCGTTAGTGAAAAAAGGTGGGTGAGAAGCATGGGAGAATAGCAAAGTCGAAGGATCCAGAGGGTCCTAGAAACCTACAAGTAGAACATTATGATAGGCAGATTTGGGCCTAGGGGTCCCGCTCAAACTAAGGCACCAGCCAAGGACAATACAGGCGGTAAACTTTAAACCCCTACCCAGATCTAGCCAACCGTCAGAACATTCTCCACAGTTGAGTGGAGAGTGGGATATGACTTTCTCACGTACTCTGGTGCCTCACATTTGACCATGTCCCCTGGTGGCACTCAGAGGAAGGACAGCAGGTTACCAAGAAGAGACTTGATACCCTATGAGCATATACAGGGGGAGGTAATCCCTCTCAGGAACAGTCATAGGGGAGGGGAATAAGGGGAAAATGGGAGGGAGGGAAGAATGGGAGGATACAAGGGATGGGATAACCATTGAGATGTCACAAGAATAAATTAATAAAATAATTTTTCCAACCAAAAAAAAAAAAAAGAAAGAAAAAGGGTGGGTGAAAGAGTTCGGCCATGTGTGTGAAATATGACACAGCAGGATGCCTGGTGATGTGGCTGTAATGGCAAATGGTTGGGTGAGCATGTGGTTGCTGAAGAAGGAGTTGCCAATGATACCAATAAACCAAACTTGAACAATAGAGGTGTGTATTGGAGAGGGGGGGAGGGGAGAGAAAGAGAGAGAGAGAGAGAGAGAGAGAGAGAGAGAGAGAGAGAGAGAGAGAGAGAAAGAGAACAGAACAAGTGGAAAGCTTAAGACAAAGCTGTTTGTCCCAGGGAAATTGGGATCTGGAGTTTCTGTGTTCTTACCCCAGCCAAGAGCTGTCTTCCCTCTCTCCGTCGGGCACTCCTATACACAAACCTGTTTCTATGGTCATAGTTAGGCACTTCTGCTCTGAGAAGCTGTTCTAGCTCTGGGAAGCTGTCTGCCGAGGGCCAGGGTCTTAGCAAGTTGCACTCTCATGTCTGAACCTCCCAGTTCGGTTTCCTGGCTCTTTTGTCTTGATCCCAATCTTCGTTGTTCAGATTCCTTGTCAAGGGTTCTTGAACCTGTGTCCTATGGACTCTGCCATCTGGCATTCAGGTTATGTTTTTGATCTGCTCAAATTGGCTTCCCAAATCCCTTGCCTTCCATGCCCCCATTTCTATATCTGGCTTTTTTTTTTTGAGATTCTCATGCACCATATATGGACACTTTTAGTGCTCTCTCTACTACTTCTCCAGCCAGTGTCTTCACTTGGTTCTTTCTGATCCATTTTACCACTCTTTTTAGCAAAGATTCTGATACACTTTGTCATACTCAACGGCCCTCCCCGCAAATAAAACAAGGCACTGTGGGTTTTTCCTAGTTCCCAGTGCTCCCATAAGTGCCCTCCTTGTCCTATATTATTACATATTAGCCAGTGCTCTTCAGACCTCTGGGCAGTCTAAAGGAATGTAACACCTGGAAACTTCCACGTATAAGTCACCCCTATATACCGTTCTTTCAAGCATCTTGGTATCAACTGGACAAAACAAACCGGAAGCTGATACTAGCCTACATTTCTCCATGTCAACTTCACAATTCTGGAAAACCACATTAAATGTGTCTTTTTCCAAGTATGATGAGGACCTACCACTGTCTCATGAAAGGATGCAGGCAATCTGCTTAGCCAGATAGCTGACATGCAGCCAGTGCTCACTGAGAGTTGCAGGGCACTGTCTTAGTTCTATTAATTGAGGTGGGCAGACTTGCCCACTCTAGTGTCAACCAATCTGGCAGCTGAGGACCTGGGCTGTGCAGGATGGAGAAAGCAAGCTGAGCACTAGCAAGCACGCATTCACTTGGTCTTTACTTCCTGATCGTGGGTACCATGTGATCAGCTGCTTCAAGATCCTGCTGCCTTGACATCTCTACCATGAGGTACTTGAAGTGTAAGTGGACATAAGTTCATGAAATGAGGTCTTGGAAGAATGGCCAGCCATGAGAATGCTCACCACTAGAGTGGGCTGGTATGCCACCTCAATGGATGGAATTAAGACAATCTCCCATAGGCATGCCCAGAGGATCTTCTCCCAGGTGATTACCTTCTATCTATTAAGTTGCTTCTGTTAGAGTATTTTATCACAGTAACAGAAAAGAAACTAAGGGAGACATAGACTATCACTAAGAGAAATTTCCAGGTACAATTAAATGATTATTTTTAAAAGAGGGAATTCAGTAATTTGATGATTTGAAAGTAAGACAGATGCTCTCTTGCATCATGGAAAAGTCATTTAAACTCTTTTTGACCTATGGAAAATAAAGACAAAATTGAATGTTTGTGTTTTAGCTGTGCCAGCCTTTTAATCATCTTGATGTTTCTCTTTAGGTGGCTGGATGCAGATGTATTTGCATAGAAGTTTATTCACACACAGTTTTGGTGACCTACTGACTCAACTTGTTTTTCAACTTGACTTATTTTCCACACATGAAACATTTTGGCTCAGACAGCCAACAGGGTAAAGCAAAATATATCTCCAATTTGATTTAAAATAAAAAACTACTTGCAAACAAATTATTCTCAAAGGTTATTGATGAGTTGACTACTTGATTAAAAGGAGTTAAATAAAAGATATAATCCTTTTAGGATCCTTGATTTGTTCATGTTTCTTATGATGGTGCCAAAATTACCAAAGGTCTTTTGAAAGACCTTTGAAAAGCCACTTTTGATAGCCATATTATTTTTGGAGTTTGGGGGGACTGTTAGTAGGATCTAGTGTGAAGAAAACAGGAATGATATCCATATTGAATATGCTATAATACACATGAACGTTCTTTCCAGCCTCAATAACTAAGGTTCTCTATGCCAAGGGATTAAACTCTCTCATCTGGAACCATTTCAACTATGCTCCAAGTCAGACTCCTCCTTCTCCTCTTCTCTTCCTGTTTTAATTTGCATAGTATATAATCTGACCCACAGATTTACATACGCAGGTTATCATTTGCATTTAACCCTTGCCTTCTCATGCTAAAGCTTGCCTTTAAGAAAGCCTATGACTTAGTCTGCTAAGACACTGAGCTCTCAGAGTCCCTGCTTTGCTTATGAAGATTCCAGAAACATTTTCGAAAATGAACTCAAGATGTAAATATTAGAAGTATCTTCCATTACATCTAGCCAGTCAGCTAGCCTCTGCTGAAATAGACCCAAATACGTTCCTTTCTGAGTCTATCTTTTGTATTTGACATGGTTCCAACCGTCAAAGCACCTCCACATTTTAAACTAAGGTACAAAAACTTAATTTGTGACCTGATGTCCTTTGCTGAGTCACCTGTGTTTCATAATCTGAAGTGATGTTTCCTGGCTTTTTCATAAACCGTTAAACTTCTTGTGAACACAGGTCACTTCCTCTCTGGTATTTATTAGCATCTGTAGCTGGCTAGCTGAGTTCTAATCACAATGACCCATGTCCTCTAGTCTACCAATCTGTCACTCTGAGTGCCTATTACCTTGCATTCATTCTTGTTCCCTCACTAGCAAGCAAGTAGCCTTTTAAGCATGTAAATTTTATCTTCCCAATGTTGGCGATTAGTACTAGACTCCAGTGGCTTCCATATAGCATAAAGCTATAGTCTAGAGTCTTGATTGGACCTCTCAAAATTCTCTTTATGCTGTACCGCCTTCCACTTCTTCAATTTCACTTTATTTTATCCCTTCTTCCTCCTAATTCCAGTCATCCTGGATTCTCCAAGCCCTTTAAGCACACCATGCTTTGTTCTAATTCAGGCTTTTCTTGTGGGTTTGCCTCTGTGGGCACGCTGATCCCTTTGCTTTCATAATTTCTACTTATCTTTCCAGTCTCAGCTCAGTCATCATTTCTCAAAGAAACTTCCTTGACTTCAATCTAGGTATAGAGCATTCGAGAGTACTTAATTATGCCTGTATTGTCTTTCACCTACTGTTAATGTTGACCTTCTCTGACAGACATTAAAGCAACCCATGAGTGGGTGTTCAAAAAGAATCTTGCATTTTAAGCTATTAAGACACTCTCAATCTTTTTTTTTTTTTTTTTCTTTTTTTCTAACCACATGTTATGGATGCATCGCTTCCTTTAAGAAAGAGTTAGATTTGGGCAAATGATATAATGATTCTGACCTCTCGTATAGGATTATTCAATGAGCCACATTTGTGAATCCCAAGATAAAGTCACTCTTCTCGTGACAATCTCCTCAAAGAGGCTATTAGGTATCTCTTTTGCTACATCTCATGCTCTTCTGGACCACTCTTCACTCTAGTGCTGTAGTGTTACTCAGTTGGTGCGCAGCAGCTGCTTGGGCATCTCTAGCTTTCAGTCCCGAGACTTTTCTAATGTATTGGAAGACACCAGAGGGAATGCGAAGCTTAGAATTTCAATGGATTTAATATTTTTTGGGGGGGAGGGGAGAGGCAGCACTTAGTCAATGGTTGGTAGAAATAATGATTTCCCACATGCCTTTTTGTCTTGGTCAGGCTCTTCTGACGTGTTCCCTGGGTCTTATTCAAAGGGTCTTGCCTAGAGTTAGCCAGAGATATCTAGAGGAGCAATCCAATAATGCATCTTTGAATTGACTTTCTTTCTTCCCCCTCTTTTTAAATTCTACCACTCATGTTCTCAGGGGCTGCATCTGAAATAAATGATCTGTATATAAACCCTTGCTCTGGCCTTTCATTCTGATGGGACCCAGTCTAAGAGGATGACATGAGTTTTGTAAGTAAGAGTCTACAGTAGCGGCCAGCTAACCACATAGTAAGTGAACTCCACTTGATTCCTCTCTACAGTGGTCTAAATAATGATAGTACCTCCTCGTATGGTTATTGTAGCCCCTCTTCCTTAAAATGGTAGATCAGAGTACAATGAGAATATTGTTGTAGGAAGGTTATCTTGTGTTAGCCAAGTGGTCCCTAAATGCAGTTACAGAGTTTTGTAAAAGAGTCATTTTTAAAAGCCATGTGACAATGGAAGCAGATTGGAGTGGTACACTTTGACAATGGAGGGAGTGACCATAAGAAATCCTGAACACCACCAAGGTGGAAAAGTAAGAAAACAGTCTCTGTGCTGATTCCATAGGGAAAAAAAATCTTGATCATAGCCCAATTAAATTAACTATCGACTTCTGACCCTAAGAACCCTATATAGTATTTTGAATGAAAAATGTTCCCAAAGTCTCAATTAGTCCACAGGATGTGGAAGTGTTTGGGATGGTGCGGCCTTGCTGGAAGATGTCATGGTGCACAGACGTTGAGAGATTTAAGCTTTACCCTTTCCCTCTTTGTGTTTAGGGTTCAAGATATGAACTCTCAGCTTGCTAATCCAGCTGCTATGATGCTGCCATGATAGTTGCTTCCCAATCTTGATTGGTTCTTTTTGCAAATTAGCCCAAATAGAGTTTCTTCTTTAAATAGCCATTGTCACTTTATGACAGAAACAAAAAGTAACAAGTACACTCTAGGAGGGTAAATGTGTCTTGTTTGATCAGTAGCCATGTTTTTTATAGCAATAATAAGAAATCAACATGCATACCATCTCATTCTTGGGTTATCTTTAGCCCCAAGGCCATAGTACTGATTCCTCTCTGTCCAGCTTGGTGACATCAGGTCCAGCATAGCTGGCTCCTGCTAGAGAAGATCAAACACATGACAAGTGGCACAGCTGGAGCCTCTCAGTAACAGAAATGATGGTAGCTGCTAATGCATAGTGAGACAGGCAACCACTGTGCCAAAGGAGCTAACTAATCCAGTCTTCCTTCCTCCTTCACCTTCCCAGTCATCTGCACTGTTGGTAATTTTACTGTCCCACTAGGTGGGTATCTTCATCATGAACCCCTAAATCCACTTTCCTTCCTTCCACACCTGTTTTTTTTTTTAACCAGAGACAGTGGCTCCCTTGACTTCTGGTATCAGTTGGGTTTCAATGGGAAAATCAGAAGACATAGAGGCTAAAATCTGCATCTCTCTTCCTCCCAAGTTGTCTCACCTTGACTACATGGTCTTCTAAGGTCACATTGTATCAGATGATGCTACAGGGAATTGCTCACAGGATCCATGTTTCTGTCACCTCTGGAAGTTGTTCTATCACTTGGTTTCTTTCTGGAATCCTCCCTACACACCACTAAATAGCCTCTGATTATTGTCTGAGGGACTGGAGAGATGGCCCATTATTTAAAACCACTTGTTTCTCTTGCAGAGGGCCTGAGTTCAATTCCCAGGGCATAGGGAGGCTCACAATGGCCTCAGGGGAAATCAGATACATTTGACCTCCACATGCACCTGTGTCCACATACGCATATGAACACAATTAAAAATAAACCTTTATAGCCGGGCGTGGTGGCACACGCCTTTAATCTCAGCACTCGGGAGGCAGTGGCAGGTGGATCGCTGTTAGTTCAAGACCAGCCTTGTCTACAAAGTGAGTCCAGGACAGCCAAGGCTACACAGAGAAACCCTATCTAGAAAAACAAAAAATAATAAAAATAATAATAATAATAAATAAACCTTTTAAAAATTCCTTTGAAAATTCAGTTTCTGTTGTTATTTGGTTTCGGTTTGTGTTGTCTTCTTTGATTTGTGCCAAGACTCTTCCATTTAGTCTCCACTAACACTAACTGAAGTTCAGGGTGGTTACCTAATGCATTTCATCCAAATGTCAGGTAATGATTTAAGGAGACTAACAGAAGTCTCATCTGGGTTCACTGTGGTAGGGAGATTGTGAGTGTGGGTGTTCTCCTAAACTTAAAAAAGAGGCAACCTCATTTTCACTGACATCAGGTCTGGACATTACACGTGCACTTGATCCGCTTATTTTCCACCCGTGCCTCTCTCGAAGGCTGTGTCCTCGTTCTGTAGGTGCTTTTGCTATTATTTTTAAATGACGTATGCAAATTTTGTGAAAATATATTGTTTCCTATCTTGTTTTGATCATCTTGAGGCCACATTTTCCTGTTACACAAACATCTCAGAGTGTGGTTTGTCCTTAAAGACCGTGCCAACTGAGAGGAAATGGTGCCGAGAGGTATCTGAGTGATATGTGGCCATTTTTGATGAAGTTTGCAATTCTGACAGCTGTGTCCTAGATTAAGAAGAAGATGGGCACCTCTCCAGAGATGGACCAATTCATCAAGAACTCCTCCTGCACATAATAGAAAACTTTAATAATTTAGCTCTACTCTGGGATCGGCCAGGCTGAAACATGTTGTAGAAAGAAATGCAGTTGGGCTTTGAAATACAAACAAGAACTTGAACTAGGTAAACAGAACGTGGCCAAACACAGCTCTCAGGAAGTCTGCCTGAATGAACAGCTAAGAAAGATTTATAATTGGTGTATCAATTATTTCTGTGGGAGTGGATGTTTTATGATGCTTAAGGGTACTTAAAAAGTTTGTTCTCATAAGTAATTTAAACATTCCTCTTGAAATACTGTTTGCCCTATTAATTTATTTTAAAAAATTAATCACAGAATCATAACATTTCAGAGCTGAAAGAAGCCTTAGAGAAAATCCAGTGCAACTCTCCTTATGGAAACAGATTCTTGGATCACTTTTAGCTCCTTAGTCACAGTGCAAGGGCCAGTGCTGCACACACACACCCTCTGTGCAGCTTCAACTCCGGGGGCACTGCATCCAGCTCACCTGGCTCTTTCCCAAGCAACCAAACAAAGCATGTTGTTTTATACAGCACTCCTCTCAGGGTCCCTGCCCTAAGACACACCCTTGTAGGGATCTCCTCTGACTTCCCTTTCCATCAAAGCTGAGTATGTGCATGCATTCAGGTCCCATATTTTTCCAGTCTTTTCTGCCATAAGACTCAGAGGAGAAACCAGGCCTCTGTCCGTGCACTCTCTCCAGTCCTCTGAAATCCCATCCCATCGGCTTTTGTCACGAATAAGAAGCCTAAGATCCCTGTGTCAAGAACATTCCTTGATAGCATTCTGTTCTTTAAACAAGTATTTTTAACTGGGCATGGTGACATCTGCCTTTAACCTAAACACACTGGAGACAGTGGCAGATAGATGTCTAGGAGGTCAAGGGCAGCCTGGTTACACTTTTGTGAGTCCCCAGTCCAGCTAATGCTACATTATGAGACTGCCTCAATCAGACCACAGAAAGCTCACCACAAATCACAACAAAACCTAAAGACTATTTTTAATTCATTCTTTGATAATTTCGGACACATATAAGTTAGGCCTTGTTCATATCCACATCCATTCCACCCCTCTACTCCCTTCTGATCCTCCCTCAATGGTCCCTCCCTTAATCTCTCTCTCTCTCTCTCTCTCTCTCTCTCTCTCTCTCTCTCTCTCTCTCTCTCTCTCTCTCACTTCTGTCTTCCAATGCTTTTTTTCCCTTCACAGCTCTCATGATCTTGTTCCGAGTTTTCCCTCTGGCATCATATTCTCTTCCTATTGCATATTTTTTTTTATGTTGAATAGCTATTGCTCCTACCACTTCCTCAATGGCCTATAGATTGTTTACTCTAAGACTGCAGTGTCTGGCCCACATCTTCCTCCTCATCCAACCACCTACTGACACCTTCCAAAGCTCCACAAGCTCTTGGAACTCAAAGATACACAAAAGAGCTCTCCTTCCCCACAAATACGCTCGCCACCCACATTGTTCTCTGTGTGTGTGTGAGTAGCGCGATCTGTCACACAGGTGCCCAGACACACAGTTATTAGATCTATCTATCAACGGCTCCCCTTTGCTTCTGAGGCAGAGTCCAAACTCCTTAGCATAACGTGGGTGGGAAAATGCCTGAAATCTGGTATTTGCCTACCTCAGCAACTTCATCTCTCAGAGCTCAGACTCACCCCACCTACTGCCGTTCCACAGCCCTCAGATGAATTCTACCCCTTGCACCAAGAGTCAGCTCAAGCATTAGCATGTCCTCTATAAACCCTTTTCTCACCAATTTGCTCCTCTTTGCAAGATTCAGTCTCTCTCTGTGTGCCTCCACCTGTGGCTCCCAGCTAATGTATGTATTTATTTAGTCCTATGCTTCTTTACATGATGAAAACTATCTTTGGGTCAGGCTCTGTAGCTAGTTTGCCATGGTGTCTATTGGGTTTCATGTGGAAACAAATAAAGGTTGTTCTGAAGACATTAGATAGATAGATAGATAGATAGATAGATAGATAGATACTGACAATAAGTAAATGAAGAAGAGATGAACAGGTGTGTGGATAAGCATAACTGAAGATTTTTTTAATGATCTGAAGTCGATACTAATATGTCCCTAGAGATTCTAAATGTCATTTGCCTCGAGGTGCCATGATTCATTTGTGGTTGAGGCCGGGAATGATGAGAGAAAAGGTATAGTGGATAAATCAACTTTGCTGGAGAGAGGACTATTTATAATTTAAGGAAGTAAGGAGGTAAGCATAGCTCAGGACTGCGATTGGGTCATGAACAGCAAGAACGTTGACAATGAGAATCCTTTCTCCAGGAATTTTAAGATTGCCCGACTCCGCAGAAAGAATTCAAAACGAAAGTCAGGAGGAGTAGATGGGAGTTAATGGACCAATTTAAGGCTTATATTAAGAATTTAAATGGGGTTATTTTCATTGGGAATAAAAAGGAAGAACCCAATTTAATGAAGAATCGATGGTACTGAGAAAATTAAAGTCTCGAGTAAAATGGACTGTTCTGAGTCACCAGCTCTAATCCTGGGAAGTGTTCAAGGCTGGCCCCTTCCTTATGACTCCGCTCAGGGGGTGTTGCTGACAGGGAAATGGCTCTAAGATTCTATTGACATAACACCTTCTATGTGGTCTCATTTCATTGGCTGCTGAGATCTGGAGACAGACATCTTTGAGTGCTGCAAATCACAGCCCCACAAGTAAAGAGGAACTAGAGGAAGGATGTAGGTAGGAGGAAAAACCAAGACAAGTGTTTCCCGCCTACCCCTATCTTACATCTTGAGTCTAGAAAGGCTAGACACATGGGAAGACCCAAGCTGAATGACAGGGTGGTGGCCAGAAATCACAGGTTCAACAGAGTGGATCTCAGCTGACCTCGGGTGAAGGATGAAGGCTGCCATGGAGAGAGTGGAAGACAGGAGCGCTCTCTCTCTCTCTCTCTCTCTCTCTCCCTCTCTCTCTCTCTCTCTCTCTCTCTCTCTCCCTCTCCCTCTCTCCCTCTCTCCCCACCCCACCCCCGCTTGTCTTGCCCATGTAGAGGAGGGCACAAGTTGTCCAGCCAAAGGTCCAAGGTCCATTACATCTCCCAGGGTTCAAGTCTTTGTTTGGATACTTTTGAATCACCTCCAAGACCTCAAACAACCATGTCAGCTAAAACAAACATCCTGGGAGAGGTGCCAAACACAGATGATGTCACCAGTAGTCCCACCCATGCTGCCTATGGTCTATACACAGCAATTTCATACTTTACCCTTTAGAGATATAAATGGTCTCACATACATGGTTTATCCAACTTGTTGGGGCACTTGTATAAAAAGTTATAAAAACAACTCTCTAGCCTAGAGACACTTAACACATTGTTTCTGCCTTGGAAATGTAATGTCAGAAACTTCCAAAACTGACTGCTAAGAACGGACATCTTCATTGTCACATTCTCCAGGTGAAATCTTCCGTAGATTTCTTCCTCTAAGCAGCAGAATGAGGGATTTCCAGCAAACTCTGCAGAAGCTTTGGGATTTTGCTGAGGAATCAGGAGGAGGCTGCTCATATGATTAACTTTGCCTGGCTGAGCTGAAAGTTTCTGAATGACTAAGAATCTGCAGCTTGACTCAGTCAGAAACGACGCAGCCTGTAACAGCAAATCTTCTGAAGGAAAACAACATATATTTAGCAGAGGAAGCAAACATGATCTCTCTAAGCTCATGGCAAGAACCAGAGCTCCCATTTGTCCTTAGTCTCTGAACCAAGATCACTGCAAGACCACTGTTTCTAGTGAATTTTTGAGGAAGGAAAAGGGTGTTTTAAAACCACGGCCTCAAACCGGGCACCATGGCTCATATCTTTAATCCTAGTACTCGGGAGGCAGAGGCAGGTGGATTGCTGTGAGTTTGAGGCCAGCCTGGTCTACAAAAGTGAGTCCTGGACTGCCAAGGCTACACAAAGAAACCCTGTCTCAAAAACAAGACAAAACAAACAAAAAAAAAGGTCCTCTTATTTCTTTTAATAATGCCTCCATTTCAGTTGGGGGAAAAATATGAGGAATTCTTGCTGGTGTGAATGGTGTTTAACATGTCAGCCTTTTAACAAGAAAGGAAGCACATTATTCTCACTAGAGGACTATGTACTAACATTTATTGCATTTTCCAGGAGCTTTCAAAGAAACCCTGCTACAAACACTCTCACATATAGACATAGGAACAATAACGCCAGCTGCATTTGGATAATACTCAAATGCTGGGTGTTTTAAACAGAACACACCACTGCCCAGGTTTTCAAAGTTCATCTACACTGTTCTGTGTTTCAGAACTTCATTCCTTAATTGGTTACCTTTCAAGAAAATCAGTCCTCATCTATGAAGGAGAGCTGTTGTGGCCACAGAGACCCTGTCCCATTGGGGCCTTACTAGTTCATGTACACAGTGATCTCCACACAATCCTTACAGTCCCCATGTAAGGACAAGCAGTGTTGTGACGTTTTTTTAGGAGACACAGCATTATGTGTCTTCTCTTGTCTTTTTTTTTTTTTTTTTTTTTTTTTTTTAAGATCACTAATCATTTGGCTTAGGGATTTAGCATCCCTATCTAAGGCAAAGGCAGAGAGTCTGGCCACCACAGACCTGCCCAGTCCACATGGGAGGAAAGAACAGATTGGAAGGAATCAGTTTGTTAGTCTAACGGATTCTTCTCTATTTCTCTCTGTGTTGCTCTTCTGTCTTACTGAAGGAATTCAGTATTTCTAACCCAGGAAAAGATTCTCTCTTTTGTATTTGATTCTTTTTTTTTTTTTTTTTCCACCTTATTGGGACCAAAATTTAGTTTGTGTGTCCAAGTTGACACTGGTCACATTATTTCCTTCTACAACTTGTATTTATTTCTATTCCTTCATTAAATAAGATAATCAGGAAAAAAAAAAACCCTCACAGTATTGGAATCAACTTCCATCAATATCTCAATATCTCTTTAAGAGACCTTCTAAAGTCACACAGCCAGTTAGTATCAAGCTAGAGTTAGAACACAGAGGGGCAGGAATAGGTCTTGGTGAACAAAAAATAGCATAAGCACATGACAGACTCAAAACGCTTAGCTATGGATCGCCATGCTACTGTGGAAATTTGTGTGGTTATCTCACCTGACCACGCTGCCTCCTTGGGGTGCTGTAACCATTAAATGAGAAGATGTGCAGAAAGGCAAACACTGTATTTACCCATAGTTTGAGTGTTATCCTTTCCCACTCCTCCCCGCCCCCCAGGGGAGTTCACTGGGACCCACAGTGCCACCATTGCTTCCTCCACATGCAGAGCCAGGACACCTGTGGCATCCCGCAGAGTGTCCCACTTTGGCCGAGTTGTAGCCTGGGCGGGCGTTAGTTGACATTGAACCAGGACAGAGGAGAGTACTGTGCCCCTCCAGCTCCAACAGAGGCATCACCCGAGTCCTGGAGCCTAGATTCATTTCGGTCCCTCACAGTGGCTCCACTCTGAGACACGGTGGCGCATGCCTTTAATCCCAGCACTCGGGAGGCAGAAGCAGGCGGATCGCTGTGAGTTCGAGGCCAGCCTGGTCTACAAAGTGAGTCCAGGATGGCCAAGGCTACACAGAGAAACCCTGTCTCAAAAAAAAAAAAAAAAAAAAGAAATAAAAGTTTATTGTTTCCATTTTATGGTTCCCGGGAGCAAACGCAAGCCCAAGATGTAGCCTGAACTCCCTCTTAGGCCCTGAACACATTAGACTGTCATATACAACCCACTACTTGGAATTGAATCATATTACTTACAACCACAGATTTCTCATTACGAAATATTGTCTTAATTATAACGAACATGCTTACTCCTCAAAATCTAACTGGAAATGTTCCATGCTACCCAAAGATCTTCAGCATATGTATAAGCTTATGCAGTAACGTTTGTCCCAAACTGCCCCCACCCCTATTTATAGGTTCGAGTGTTTTTATATTTTCCTGCTCCCCACATGATGGACTATTTCAGAAGATATTTTCTTTCCTCAGTCCTCACTGGCAGACATAGTGCTCTGCTACCTCCCCGACATCTTCCCATGTCCCTCCCAGAGCTTACCTTAAACCATCTCCCCCCCCCCCCCCCCCGCCCGCCCTCAGCATCTTTGTTTCTGTCACTTGGCAGGAAAACAAAACCACTTCTCGTAACAATGAGTGGTTTAACTTTCAGGGTGCCTATGACTTGAAAAGACTAGCTAGAGTCCGTGCCATTACAGATGACTCATGCAAAGATTTTTTATTTTTTATTTTTTAACTCTCAGCTTGTTTTTCCTACCTGAAGGAAGGAGTTGGGGAAAGCCTGGTATTTAGGATGGGGTTGAGTCACATTCTAATACTCCCACTGTAAGCTGAAAATACTGGAAATAGAATATGTATTAAATACACCTGACCTACTGGTGTCCTCACACCTCACAGCTCTGTTGTCTGCCCTTGGGGTCCTGTGGATACAGGTAACTGCAGCTCAATGCTCTGCCCATGTCACAAGAAAGAATCATACTGATCACCTGGGAAAACACTGATATTCAAAATCTGAACTATGATTTCTATCTTCACAGTATCATAAAGTTAAAAGATAAATCAGGCTGTCATCAGTCAGGGGCCATATTTATAGTAAGTAAGATAATATAAAGAGCTTGTGGTGGGGTCTATGAACCGCAGGTGATCTGCCAACACTCCCTTTTGCTGCTGTCGCTGTCATTAGACAATGACCAATACAAGGATCCATAAGTCACATCCCATACCCTCAAAGAACTTGTAAGATCCTTGGATGGTGAGATAAAAAGCATGTGGTAAGAAATGTTCTAATAACTTACATGATATCATTACTTGTCAGGGGATGATAGAACAATTTGACTACACTGCAGCCTAAAAGGTCTCCAGGAGTTACGTGGAGTAAGAGCTGGGATTTGACAAGTTGTCCTCCGAGAGGAAGTGAAGAGGATTGAGCAGTCCAGGCAGAGAAACGACAATAGCTAGGCAATGAGGCCTGCGCCCCAGAAACAGGAGGATCAACCTTTAAGTTATCTTTGGCTACATAGCAAGTTCAAGGCTCACGTAGGATACCTGAGACCTCTCTTTCAAGAAGAAAGAAACAAACACAAGGAGGGGGAGAAAGGAGGAAACAGGGAAGGGGAGAGAAACAGCGAGCAGCATACAGACACAGGAAGGTGTGTGAGTGCACACCACCCGTGTGTGACAGGCTCCCTGGAGCATTTCGTCACTGTTATGACACCTAGGTTATGATGAAGACATTGCAAATGTATGCATGCGGGCATTTGAGCTTTTTGAACTACAGAACTGAGGAAATTTAACAAAGTAGCAGCATAGGGAATCCAGAAGAGCGCAACAGAACAAGGATACTGTTGCTGAAATGTCAACTTAAAGGTGAAGTACAGAGAATTGGGTAGCCCTCTGCGGATAGAAGGGAAATCCAGGTAAAGGGTACTTAGAGGAGAAAATTCGCCTTCTGAAAGGCAAGTACAAAGTAGGGCGGCGTGTTGTGAAAGCAGAGGGACACAGAGTACTGTTTTAATCCCAGGAGGTGGAAAGAATGGATGACGGTATCGCCTTGACATGTGAAGCAGCATGCCAACCCCCATCCAGATCCTACGTCTGGTCTCTGGGATCCAGAAAATGTTCCCTGCCCCGTCTCCCCCCCTCCTCCCCCACACTTCCAGGAAATAACGGTTCAGTCAGAAGGGGAAACTGGCTTGGGGAAGAGAGAAGACTGTTTACTCATAACTGACTCATAAGATCTGATGAAACTTAAATGTCACCTTTAAGACACCTCACCTGAAACAAACTTTAAAGATGGGAAGCTTGTGTCTAAAGGAACTGACTGGCTGCCCGAATTCACACCTTGAGATACTCTCAGCCGGCAGGGGAAGGCCAGAATTCTGCCAGTCATGCAGTTATGCCTCCATGCATAGCTCGCACTATCTGGATGTGCTCTTGACATGTCACCATGCACTGCCTTAGGACATCAGCCACAGACTGTCACAGGACATGGAGAGTCCAAACTGTGGGGAAAGAAAAATTATTGCTTATTCACTTTTCTACTCCCCAAAGATTCTACGTACTAAGGGGGCCCAGGCACCCACTGTCTGCAAGAGCAAGGACGTCACTCTCACCTTCCAGATGAAAACCTGTGTCTCCCCTATACCCACATGTTTTAGGTATCATACCATCCTGCCTCTTCAATGCTAATCTGGTTGGCTAAGTCATTGCGTTGCTGTTTTAGCTTCGGCCCTCAGTGCCATTGCCCCAGAAGTTTTTGCTCTGCCTTCCACCCACCTTCCATTCTGCCATCAAAGAGCTAAACGTGACGTTGCACTGCTTAAGAAAAACCAACACATTTTCTTTGCTGACTACAAGATAAGATCCGGCTTCCTGTGTGTAGGCTAGCAGTCCGTTGGCTTTTAGAAGTTCTTCTCTATTTCTTTCCGGGTATACCACATCCCCATAAAAAGCGGCCACCATTATCAGAATTCTTCAAAACTTTACTCTCCCTGTGCTGCCTTCCGTGTGTTCCTCCTCTCTCTCTCTCTCTCTCTCTCTCTCTCTCTCTCTCTCTCTCTCTCTCTCTCTCTCTCTCCCTCCCTCCTCTCTCTCTCTCTCTCTTATGCTCTCCTATCCCTCTACTACCCTCCCTCTATCTCTCCTTCTCTCTTCTTCTCCCTCCGTCTCTCTCCTCTCTCTCTCTCTCCTCCCTCCCTCCCTCTCTCTCCTCCCTCTCTCTCTCTCTCTCTCTCTCTCTCTCTCTCTCTCTCTCTCTCTCTCTCCTGGAGGATAAACTATGCCAGCTAGTGACACCTTGTTCTGCAGATGTGGTGTGGTAACCCACTCAGTCACACAGCTCAAGAACTCCTGTGCCTTTCCATGCCTTAAACCCCAAGCAGTCTTGGCTGCACCAGACTTAGAGGTCTAAATGCTGCTCCTTGAACCAAGTGTCGGACCCTCACTCAAAAGGGAGACAGTATTGCTTTGGTTTCCACTGTTGTCTTTTTTAACCGACGATGACTTAAATTTCTACAGGTCCTTAAGACAGCTAGTAACAAAAGAGAGCAGTGACGCTGAAATACTCTGCAAGCCCCTGCCATCTTTTACAAAGTATTTCATCAAAATGTTTCTGATTTGAGATTGCTCGTCTATAACTGCTAGCATTTAAATCCAGGAAGCATTTCTGCTGTCAACTTTGATGTTCTTTTTTTTTTTTTTTTTTTAAGATTTTACTTTCTGGAGCTAATATTTTCAAAAGCTGGGTTCTGTGTATTCCTATTTCGCAAAGCTAAAAATTGAGTGATTATTAAGTAGAAATATTCTACATGTAAGATTGTCACAAATAAAAACTGTTTTTTATTGTAGTTTATGAACTCATCCCTACCTAAGCATTCGCTTCGGAACAGTCCCCTATTTCTTATGTAACATTCAAGAGGAGACAGTATAAAGATCATTACATATAAATATTTAAAAAAATGAGAATTTACAAGCTGAGGTAAAACCTGAACAGATTATCTCTCTCCTAAGTATGATGACAAAGAGTAGAGGAGGAAGATGAAGATGTGTGCATGTGTGTGCACATGCATGTGCATAGCCTATGGTTTTCGTTGCTTGTCATGGTCCTGTAGTTTTTAGGCCCCTTAGACCTTTCCTAAAAACTAGAGAAATAAACTCTAAATTTAAACTGTGAGGCTCTAAAGAGTGTAAACTATGCCAAAAAGTTTTTTTAAAAAGACACAGAGAAACCTGTAAGTATAATTAATGATACCTTTGCACTCTGAGGATCATTGTGTCACTTGCCTGAACAAAATCAAGAGCGAAACAAGTCATTCACTTGCTTAGTTAGAATTCTCCTAGATATTTTATATTGTTTGTGGCTATTGTTAAGGGTGTAATTCCCTTAATTTCTTCCTCTGCATGACTGTCATTTGTATATAGGAAAGCTACTGACTTTTTAAAGTTAATTTTGTACCCAGCCATTTTGCTGAAGGTGTTTATCAGCTGTATCTCTGGTGGAATTTTGGAGGTCACTTATGTATATTATCATATCATCTGCAAATAAGGTTACTTTGACTTCCTCCTTTCCCATTTGGATCCCCTTGATCTCCTTTTGTTGTCTTATTGCTCTGGCTGGAATTTCAAGAACTATATTGAAGAGATATGGAGAAAGTGGGCAGCCTTGCCTGATCCCTGATTTTAGAGGAATTTCCTTGAGTACTTCTCCATTTAATTTGATGTTGGCTATTGGCTTGCTGTATTTTTTATGTTTAGATATGTGCCTTGTATCCCTGATCTCTCCAAAACTTTTAACATGAATGGGTGATGGATTTTATCAAATGCTTTTTCTGCATCTAAGGTGATGATCGTGTGGTTTTTTTTCTTTCAGCTTGTTTATATGGTGGATTACCTTGATGGATTTCCGTATATTAAACCATCCCTGCATGCCTGGAATGAAGCCTACCTGATCATGGGGAATGATATCTTTGATATATATGTTCTTGTATTCAGTTTGGAAGTGTTTTATTGAGTATTTTTGCATCAATGTTCATAAGAGAAACTAGTCTGAAATTCTCTTTCTTTGTTGGGTCTTTGTGAGGTTTAGGTATCAAAGTGACTGTGGCCTCATAGAATGAGTTTGGTAATGTTCCATCCATTTCTATCTTTCAAAGTAGCTGAAGAAAAAGATTGAAGATGACATCAGAAGATGGAAAGATCTCCCTTGTTCATGGATCAGAAGAATTAATATAGTAAAAATGGCCATCTTAACAAAAGCAATTTACAGATTCAGTGTAATCCCTATCAAAATACATACATACTTTTAAAGACATTGAAAGATTAATTCTCAACTTCATATGGAAAAACAAAAAACTCAGAATAGCTAAAACAATCCTGCACAATAAAACATCTTCCAGAGGAATCTCCATACCTCATCTCAAGCTGTACTATAGAGCAACAATAATTAAAACAGCATGGTACTGGCATATCAGTAAGCTGGTTGATCAATGGAATCGAATCAAAGACCCAGAAATAAAGTCACACACATATGGACACTTGATTTTTGACAAAGAAGCCAAATCTATTCAATGGAAAAAGGATAGCATCTTCAACAAATGGTGCTGGTCTAACTGGATGTCTACATGTAGAAAGATGCAAGTAGACCCATATTTATCACCATGCACAAAACTCAAGTCCACGTGGATTAAAGACCTCAACATAAAACCAGAGACACTAAATCTGTTAGAAGAAAAAGTGGGGGAAGGGCCTGGAACACTGGCATAGGAAACAACTTTCTGAACAGAACACCAACAGCTCAGGTCTTAAGGTCAACAATTAATAAATGGGACCTCATGAGGCTGACAAGCTTCTGTATGGCAGAAGACACTGTCAACAGAACAAAGTGACTGCCTACAGACTGGGAAAAGATCTTCACCAACCCTACATCTGACAAAGGTCTAATATCCAAAATATATATAAAGAGCTCAAGAAATTAAACACCACCAAACCAAATAACCCAATTGAGAAATGGGGCTCAGAATTAAACAGGGAATTCTCAACAGTGGATGGCTAGAAACACTTAAAGAAATGCTCAACGACTCTGAGATTCCATCTTACACCCATCAGAATGGCTAAGATCAAAAATTCAAGTGACACTACACGCTGGCAAGGATGTAGAGAAAGAGGAACACTCCTTCATTGCTGGTGGGAGTGCAAATTTGTATAACCACTTTGGAAATAAGTGGGGCCCTTTCTCGGAAAACTGGGAATAGGGTGCTTCGTCACGACCCAGCTACTCCACTCCTTGGAATATACCCAGAAAATACTCCACCACACAACAAGGACTTATGTTCAACCACATTCATAGCAGCCTTATTCATTATAGCCAGAACAACCTAAATGTCCCTCAGTTGAAGAATAGGTAAAGAAACTGTGGTACATTTACACTATGGAATACTACTCGGCAATTAAAAACAATAAAATCCTGAAATTTGCAGATAAATGGATGGAACTAGAAATGATCGCCCTGAGTGAGTTAACCCAGACACAGAAAGACTCACATGGTATATACTCATTTATAATTGGACACTAGACCAAAAGGCATGTCCCATGAAAGTCTTCACTTACCAGGAGATTGGGATAGATGTGAGGACTTCCTACTGGGACTCTGGGTGATAAAAGTATGGGAGAATGGGGAAATAGAAGGATCCAGAGGGTTCTAGAAACCTACAAGAAGAACATCATGACAGGTGGATCTGGACCCAGGGGGTCTCTGCTCCAACTATTGCACCAACCAAGGACAATACATGCAGTAAACATTGAGCCCCTACTCAGATCTAGCCAATGGACAGGAAATTCTCCACACTTGTGTAGAGTGCAGGGACTGACTCTGACATGAACTCTGGTGCCCCATATTTAACCACTTCCCCTTGGTGGGGAGCCCTGGTGTCACTGAGAGAAAGGATAAGCAGATTACCAAGATGAGACTTGATAGCCTATGACCATATGGTGGGAGAGGAGGTACCCTTCTGTCACAGACCTAAAGGAGGAGAATAGGGTGAAAGAGGGAGGGAGGGAGGAATGGGAGGATACAAGCGAGGGGATAACAACTGAGCTGTAATCTGAATAAATTAATTAAATTTTAAAAAAATCAAGAGCCAAAGCAATCAGGGCATAGTGGTCCATGGTGATAATCCAAGTGCCAGCGTTCAGCAGCCTGAGGCGGGACACTCTCAAGGTTGAAGTCAGCCTGTACATTATGACAAGATGACGATGACAATTATGATGATGATGACAATAATGACGACAAGGATGACGATGATGATGATAAGCCCCAAAATACAAGTAGAGAACTAAACAGCATGTTTATCCCGAACTTATCATCTGCTAAATTTTATTTTAAGAAGTCAGCTCTTGAGGATTAAAACCACAGACTTGAAATGGCAGAGTGGTAGAATTATAGAGACAAGAAGAGACTTCAGAGAGTATTTCAAAATGAGGTCTGGGATGCTCCAAACTTCCTCACCGTGAAGCAGATCCTAAGATGTTGCAGTGGTTTTTTTTTTTTTTTTTCCCCCTGCTGGCCCCAAGCTTCCAGAATAATGACTCATGAGAGTCAAAATATATTTACAAACACCTGGGCAATATAGCTAGGCTCTTCTCTAACTAGCTTATAAATAATATCCTCCTCATTCTATTCTTAGTGCTGCCACATGGCTGGCTACCTCTGCTCAGGTACCATCCATCTGTCCTCACATCTTGCTGGGCAGCTCTCCTGTGCCTGGTTCTATCCCCACATCCTTTCTGCCTGCCGCATGTCTCCCACTCTATCCTGCCCTTTCCTGTAGGTCAATGGTCTTTTATTGACAGGTGATGCATCCATACAATACACAGGTATTTCTTCTACACTGAGACCTTCGTTGAAGAATGCCCTCACTGTCCCCACCCCTAGACACAAGGACACAGGAGAATGGGAATGAACTGGCTTCACTAAATCCCCCTGGTCTGTCACTCTGAGATCAGACCTCCTCTGTTCATTCACACGGGCCCATGCCTTATCAGAACTAAGCATAAAAATGCACAAGTTCCAATCTCTATTTGGATATAAATGGAAAACTTCTATTAAACAATTTTCTATGTTTTTCTCATGTGCATCTGTGTTTTCCCCTAGGGACATCAGCCATGAACTCATGGACGAATAAGAAGTCCTTTCACCACCACCCCCCAATCCCCCCCGCCACACAATTGAGGCACCAAGTGTATTTATTTGTCTGACAATGAGATGTTTACGTGAAAGTAACTAAATAGATAAAAGATAATTCGCTTTGAGAAGTAAAGATAATTATTTATAGCCAGGCATGGTGGGTTAGGCCTGTAATACAAAACCCAGAGATGGTTGAGGTAGGAAGATCTTGGTTTGAAGTCAGCCTGCTCCATATATGGAGCTGCAAGCCAATAGAAGCTGCCTAGCTGGATTTCTTGTGACTAAAGTATTAGTACAAAAGTTTGCCCTAAGCAGGTGTGGTGGCACGCACCTGTGATCCCAGCACTTGGGGAGGCAGAGGGAGGTGGATCGCTGTGAGTTTGAGGCCAACCTGCTCTACAAAGTGAGTTCCAGGACAGAGCTATGCAAAGAAATCCTGTCTCAGGAAAGAAAAAAAGAAGAAGAAGAAGAAGAAGAAGAAGAAGAAGAAGAAGAAGAAGAAGAAGAAGAAGAAGAAGAAGAAGAAGAAGAAGGAAAGAAAGAACGAACTTGGATATGTACCTGGGACAAATAAAGTGGCCTGATCTGCAATAGGCATAGGCCTAGGCTTCAGGCCAGAGTGAAATTCCTTGCTCTCTGTCTCTGTCTCTGTCTCTGTCTCTGTCTCTGTCTCTGTCTGTCTGTCTCTCTCTCCCTCTCGCTCTCTCTCCCTCCCTTTCTCTCTGTCTCTCTCTCTCTCTCTCTCACTCTCTTTCTCTCTGCACACACAAAAAACATTGAGAACATGGAGTAGTAACAAAGAAACTAAGACTCAAAGCTGTCAGCTGTAGGAAAGAAATAGATACGATGCTCAATAGCCCAAAGCCTCCCGGTAATTATAAGAACAGAAAATGTACTAATTTTAGGCAGATTATCAGTGAACATTGTGTAACCAAATTGTAAACTTTCTTTCAGGCATGTAAATTTTTTTAAAAAAGAAAAGGAAAGGAAAAAGAAAGGTTTTTAATCTTTTTTTTTTTCTTAAAGGAAGTGCCAATTTAAAATTCAGGTTTGTCTTAAAAAAAAAAAAAAAGATTCATATGTTAATTTGATCTACAGCAACAGAAATACAACCTCTCTAGAAAAACAAATTATACTATGGAAAAAGTGCTTAGCAAGCAGGGGTGGTAGAGTTTCTAGACTGTAGGCATCTAGCGTCGGAACTCCTCCTCATGTCTCTGGTGTCCCACTCCTGCTATACCTCTGAGTACAAATGGCTGCAAAGTGGCCCCTACTCCCAGCTCAAGTTCAAGGCACTTCTGTTGAGCACAGCAGGAAGAGGCGGAGCTGGGCGGGGCGCTTGACCTTGTGATAGTCAATAGCTCTAGACACTGTTTGCTCTAGATCGTGAAGATAATAAAAGGAGGTGAAAACCCACAAGACTTCCAATACACCCAAACTTCAAAAGTTTAGCCAGTTAGAAGCTGGTACATTTGATAAGGATCTTTCATGGGGGTGAACTTGACATAATTAGTGCCCTACCCTTGCCTTTATCAACAGCGTATATTAAAAAGAGAAAATGAAACAGTCTTCTGGAAATAATAAAAAAGAAAATGTTGGGTCGATTTGGCCTGAAAAGAAGCAGTAGAGAAAAGGTTTGCTAACCCTCTTCCAGGATGATAAATGGTGTCAGGAATGACCCTTCCACAGGAGTGTCATATCAGACAGCCTGAGTGTTAGATATTACATCATAACCCATAACAGTTGCAAAATTACAGTTATGAAGTGGCAACATGATAATTGTATGGTTAAGGGGTCACCATAACATGAGGGACTGTATGTACTAAAGGGTTGAAGGGTTGGGAAGGTTGAAAACCATTGTTCTAAGGACTGGGGTGATGGCTCTATAAGTAAAGAGCTTCTTGTGCAAGCATGAGGACCTGAGTTCGGATCCCCAGAACCCACACATGCCTGCACCCTCAGTACTAGGCGAGGGGGAGAAAGAGCAGAGATGGGTAGAGTAATGAAGCTCTTTGGACATCCAGTCTAACCAAGCTACTTTGTTTCAGGTTCATAAAGAGACTCTGACTCAAAGAATAAAGATGGAGGGTGGCATCTATGGGATTTGCCAGAGACCTGGGATAGGGGAGGCCCCAGGATGTCTATGGGAGTTGCCCTAGCTGAGACTCCTAGCAGCAGGGGATATGGAGACTGAGGTGGTCACCTCCTGTAGACAGGCAGAATCTCCAATTGAAGGATAAGGACACCAACTCACCCACAAAAACTTCGACCCAAAATTTGCCCTGCCTACCAGATGCACAGGGACAAAGATGGAGCAGAGATTGACTTATCCATGGGAGAGAACCAATCGCTGACACTATTAAAACTACTTTGCTATGCTTGTAGACAGAGAGCTAGCAAAATTCCTCTTAGAGGCTTCCCCCAGCAGCTGATGCAAACAGATGCAGAGACCCACAGCCAGACATTAGACAGAGCTTAGGGAGTCCTATGGAACAGCCAGGGAGAGGATTGAGGGGGCCAAAGTGGTTAAGAGCTCCACAAGAAGACCTACATTGTCAACTAACTCTGTGGGCCCATGGAGGTTCACAGAGACTGAACCACCAACCAAAAAGCATGCATGGACTGGTCTGTAGCATATGCACAGCTTGGTCTTCATGTGGATCCCCCAATGACTGGAGTGGGGGCCTTCTCTGATTCTGATGCCTCCTTTGAATCCTGTTTCCATAACTGGACTCCCTTGCCTGGCTTCAGTGGAAGAGGATGTACCTAGTTCTGCAATGACTTAATGTGCCAGGGCAGGTTGGTGCTCATGGGGGACCTCCTCCTTCTCTGAGGAGAAGGAGAGAGGAGAATGGGGGAGGGGTTACAGAAGGTGGGGAATGGGAGGAGAGGAGGGGGCTGCAAACAGGATGTAAAGTGAACAAATAAATAAATTTTAAAAATAAATAAAGATGGAGAATGATATAGAAAAAAATACCCTTCATTGACCTCTTGCCTTGGAAATACAAGTACATAGGTACAGCTATACCCACCCCCAACACATATATACTCCCATACCTACAAGTGCATAAACCCTGTACACAATCTATCACACACACACACACACACACACACACACACACCACACACCACACACACCATAACTCACATGCACACACAAATTAAAATTTAGAAAAGAAGAAATACAAGCTAGTGAGATCTACTGAAAATACACAGGAGTCACTCATCTCTGAATACTTTAGCATTAGTGGAAAGCCAAAAACATTGCGTTTCCTCTCAGGGACAAAAGCATGTCTCAGCACATCACAGTCCATCTCCCGTACAACCATGTTAGTGGTATTCTCAGGGTTGGTTGACAGGAAAAACTATTGTTTTAACCCATATGCTCTTAAGTCTATACCAGTATATCTTAAACACAGAAGAGGCAAGCCTTCTGTGACTACCAGCTCCTCGGTGTCCAAGTCAAAGCAGATATTTTAAGGACCCAGTCTCACTAGAGCTCAGCCTGGCCCATCAGAGGAATCCTCGGGACACCAATGCATGGTGAAGACCACAGGCACACACCCTAACTGTCCTGCCTTATGCCCCCCTGAGCTCAAGTTTGCAGGACCCCCCCCCCCCATCCCTTTTGCCTTGGGGTGATTTGCAACCTTTTGGAATTCCTAGGATAAGAGAGAAAGCATGCTTCTTGGAGTTAATTACTTACGACACGGGCCCAAAAATATTTGCTATCATTTTTTTTTTTTCTTTCATTGATGCCACCAGACTTTCTAAAATTGAGAGGAATAATAATAAGAGCTTTTGCTGCAAACTCTCCACTATCGGCATCAGAAAGCATCAGAACTTGTTCCTTCAGCAGAACTAAATGTATTGAACTCACTGAGGTAAGGACAGTCTAAGTCTAGGCGGCGTGACCCTGAGGAAGATCTTACAAGGCAGGAAACTGGCTGAGGTTTTGGAGAGTTTACAGGAAAATGACTTGATTTGGAGAGCACAGTGAGGCAAGGATGTGCATGCTTGTTCTGATAAGCAAGTTGTGAGAAATACGCCTGAGGAGCTGGTTTTTCAAGTCAAGTTATCCACAAGACTCTCTGGGGGGCGGGGGAGTTTAGTACTCAATATGATTACTGGGACATGACACTGAGGTACATCTCTGGAGGGGCATGGAGGAAGCTGGTTTTCCCAGTCAGGCCGTAACGTGGGTTCCACAGTCTTCATCATCTCAAATAGGGAGTGTATTTATTTGAATGACTCATCAGAGATGGTCCATATTGGCTCACATCAGTAGACCTGAGATGCTCCTGCAAGGGAGTGACTTTGAGCAAGGCATGTTTCTGCATCTGAGCCAGCCTTCCCGGGAAGGACAAATAGAGGCTTTCCAACAGCGTTCCAGCAGCTAGGTCCAAAGGGGGATCTGGGCAGAAGGGTCCAAGATTCACCTTTTCCGAATAAACAGCTTCTTACTGTTGATTAGCCTCAGCTTTGTTTATGAGGCAATTGTGAAATGTTATTTGGTCTCTTTATTGTTAAAGCGATAAGCAGGTTTCATTATTATTTTTTTTAAACTTTCAAGCCATTGTGTGTTTAATGACCTGGCAATTAAAACATGGGGGGAAAAAAGGTTAAGATTGTTCCTTTCCAGATGATGCCCATCACTACAGACTCAATCATGTAGTGAGATAGAATCCCAGACAACATGGGAAGGCTTCGCGGCTCACAGACTGTAGCGTTTGGTTATCGATAGTCAGCCTGGGGGCGGGCAGCACAAGAGGTTAATGAACCCTCAGGGAACAGGAAGCAGTTGCTGGGTCATGAGAACCTTGAAACTTTTTCTTGATGGCGATTCGGTGTCCCCAGTATTTGTCGCCTGCAGAGAATGGAGCAGGATGGGCAGAGCAAGTCTGTTGTCCCATAGAGACAAATTTCTTCAGCAGTCAAATTCCTTCAGCATATAGACACGATCGCCCTGCTTGTTGAGGTAATGCTGGAGAAACAGGACTGCACCTCAGCAGAGAGATGCAAAACTGCCCACAGCCAGCTGTGTTTCCCCCGAGTCCGGGTTTCATTGTTTATAACAAATTTAGTTTCTCTTCTCCTCACACCTAACTTATCTGAATCTCATAGGAAAGGATATTCTCCCTGTATATTATTTTCATTCTTCTATCTCAAATAATCTCATTCACCTTCTGCCATTCAGGTGACACATGGTTTTCCTTTTTTTTTTTTTTTTTTTTTTGTACATATTACATTATACTATATTATATTACCCTCTCACGACCAATAATTCTCAACCTAAAAATTTCCTCAATCTAAATTAAAATCAACAATAAAAACCACACTGAAATTATTCATTTAGGCTCATAAATGTTTATATAGTCTTTTTCCATTAAATACCCATTCCCCTCCTCTTACCAACTCTTCAATTCTCTTTTTGCTTTTGTTTCTGTTTTGTTTTGTTGGTTTTTTTGAGACAGGGTTTCTCTGTTTAGCCTTGGCTGTCCTGGACTCGCTGTGTATACCAGGCTGGCCTCGAACTCACAGCGGCCCGCCTGCCTCTGCCTCCTGAGTGCTGGGATTAAAGGCGTGAGCCACCACGTCCCGCCAACTCTTCAATTACATCTTTGCATCCAGGCAGGGTGTTGAATGCTTCTAATCCTGGCACCTGGGAGTTAGGAGCCTCAGGATCACCCTTGGTTACAAAGTGAGTCAGGGACCAGTCTCAAGTCCACAAATAAACGAACACCAATGAAGAGTTGTACCTCCCTTGATGCTCACAGACTTGACCTGTTGAGCATCTCTGGACTTCCTGGATTGGGCAGATATCTCTTCTGTCTCTAACACAACCCCTTGTCATGCTCATTGGGCTTTTGTCTTATGAGCCATGTCTCATAAAGTGAATTATGTGTCCTGTTTCTGTCTTCAGTATATGTGTGTTTCCAGGTCCCTGTCCACATAAATAATACCTCTGGATGAATACACAGCCTCAACTTCTTTCAAAATCTGATTGCCAGATAGGTATCTGTATTACGACTTCAAGCCACTTATTTCTAAAAGTATATAATATATTATATATTGTACTGATCGATTAATATAATATGATATAGTAATATATCAAGGACTCAAGACTACTTTTTTGATTTCCTATCTTTCCCCATTCAAAAACCCTGTTCTAGGTTAAATATAGTTTTATGTGGTTCAGAGTTCAGTGAGAAAAGAATGGAAACTACGTCAGTTAGTTCATGTGAATTCAGTACAAGGAAAGAAGTACGAGGCTGAAAAGACACAAGGAAATACTGGTGTACCACAAAGACAGTGACTTCAGGAAGCAGATGCCTTCCTAGAGCTGCTGGGACAAGGTAGAGGGCTATAATTATTAGGACGTAGGATATCCAAGGTGTGGAGAGAAGGAACAGGATGGTTAGGTTGGTTCCTCGGGAGCTTGGAACGGTTCTTCGGGATACTGGGAAGGAGCCTCTGAGGAGAAGCGTGCTAGCAGCAGGTGTTGGTGTCTTTGAAGTAGCTCACTTACAGCTGAGTTCTGAAAACGTGAGAACAACCTGAACCAATGCCAGCTACCTTGGTTAAAAAAAAAAAAAAAAAAAAAAAAAAAAAAAAAAAAAAAATCTTTGTGGTGAGTCCCAATAAGAACAGGAAGCCAAACAAGAATGAGAATGTATCTCTCTGCTCTTTGCTGCCTCAGACCTCCAGAAAAATATAAAGGTCATTTGCAGAGTCACAGCCTGGGATGAAAGGTTGAATTTAGACCTCAGAGATAACAGTTTAGAGCTAGCACTGGCACAATAGAGCCTTTAAAGCAGTGGTCATCAAAACACAACCTGTGAGAAGACAATGTAGTACCTAAAATGTTACTGAGACGTAAGCTTGCTCATGGGTTTATGTGTTGACTACAGATATTTTCATACCACAATGGCAAAGTTAACTCGTCACCATGGAGATTGTGTGGCCCAGACATGACTGACCCATTACAGGTGAATGTTTGCCAGCTCTTAACTCAAACTTCCAAGAATGAATGCACCCCAAATCAGAGTCAAGTTCTATTAGCAACATCTCTGTAACAGTAGAATAGTCCTTTCCTGCGTCTTTACTGTCACAAATCTAGTCTGGAAAACTTGACACCTGGAAAGGGTTCTGCTCTTCGATGACCCTTATTTGATTAGAAACATTTTCAGTCTAAATCTGCAGTCACTGTTTGACCCCAAGGAGTATTCCCCATTTTCATTTACTTTTTGGTCACTTATCACTAACTACGTCTACTCTCCCCTATCTTTGATATTTGTGAGAAAGTAGCATCCTTATCACACACCTGAGCAGGAGAAACACTGAGTAATATATTATCATTGAGAAACATGAAAGCAAAGATCAAAGTATTGTGCTTATAATTGTAAAAACTGAAGAGAATATGAAGCTAACGTAAAATTTTAAGAAAAAAAGAAAAACTTGAATCTGAAAAATAAAACATTTTATGTCCCTACTTCACATAGATAGACAACTCATAGAAACTGAAATCATAAAGTAAGTACAATGGTGCATGTCTGCAATCCCTGCATTCAGGAGGCTGAAGCACGAGGACCAGGACTTCAAGGCCAGTTTTGTCCGCACAGCCAGATCATAATGAGAGGAAGGGAGAGAGGGAGGGAGGGAGGAAGGAAGGAAGGAAGGAAGGAAAGGAGGAAGAAAGGAAGGAACTCCACCCCATCAAGTAGATAAATTGAACTCATGTGGTCCCAGAGCTGAAAGAAGTGCACACACGCCCCATCCCTAACCCACAGGCAATCTCCAACTGATAAGCACTTACAAATGGAAATTCAATTTTCTCCAAGAGAATCTCACCAATGAAGCAAACTACTCTTAAGGGTAGGCTAGCGTCCAGTGGTAGATGGCCAACAGGAAAGGAACTTAGAGGCATCTTTGGAGGCTCCTTGTCTCATAATGTCATGTCAGGGCTTTTTCTTTTTTCATATTATTTTGTATTTTTTTTCTTTCTCTCTCTCTCTCTCTCACCCTACAGGTCCTTGGCATATATATTATGGCTTCTGATTTAGGGTTTTTATGGAATGCCTGAGGGTGTGAACAAGTGGGTCTCTGCACCTGTCTCTTGTGCTTTTCCTTGTGCTCTTTTCTTCTATTTGTCTGTTTTATCCTATTCTGGTGTGTTACTTTTTGTTCTATCATATATTTTATTTTGTTATTGTACCTTAGAAGCCTTTTTTTTTTCTAATGAAAGATAGAAAGGGGTAGAACTGGGAGAAGGGGAGCCATAATCAGGATCTACTATGTAAGACAAAAAATTTATTCTCAAATAAGACAATTTTTAAATATTTATTTATTTATTTATTTATTCACTTTATACCCTAATCATAGCCCTACTCTTCTTCCTTCCAGTCCCACCCTCCCTTCCCATTCTTCCTACCCCTCAGAAAAAGAGGAGTCTCCCTCTGCCAAACCATCCCAGCACATCAAATTGCATCAGGATTGAGCACAGCCTCTTCCATGGTGGCTTGGCAAAGCAGCCCTGCTGGGGCAAGTGACTGAAAAGCATGCAACAGTCCATGTCAGAGACAGCCCCCGCTCCCCTTACTAGGGGACCTACATGAATACCAAGCTGCCCATCTAGTAGATATGTGTAGGGTCTTCGGTTGGTGCCTTAGCCTCTATAAGGCCCCCTGGCCCAGTTTAGTTGGCTCTGTTAGTCTTCTTGTGGAGCTCCTGTCCACTCCTTGTCCTTCTATCCTTCCCCACATTCTTCCACAAGGGTCCCTGTGCTATGTCCAATGTTTGACTGTGAGTCTCAGCACCTGTTTTGATCCACTGCTGGGTGGAGCCTCCCAGAGGACAACTATGCTAGACTCCCATCTGCAAGCATAGCAGGTGTCATTAATAGTGTCAGGGGTTGCCTCTCTCCCACGGGATGGTTCTCAGGTTGGACCAGGCATTGATTGGACATTCCTTCCATCTCTCTTGCATATCTTGTAGGTAGGGTAAATTTGGGGTTGAGAGTTGGTGTTCCCCTCCCTCCACTCAGAGTTCTGTCTAGTTAGAGGGTGGCCTCTTCAGTCTCCATGACCTCCCACTACTGGGGGTCTCAACTAGAGTCGCCCCCATATCCTCCCAAGAGCCTTCCCTGCTGCAGGTCTCCAATTTGTCTCAGAGCTTTCCTCTGCTAATGGTTTCTCTTCTCCCTGCCAGCCCTCTGTCCTTCTGCCTGCTCTCCCCACATCTGATCCCCACTCTCATTTCTCTTGGCACCTCCTCTTCGATCCTGTTCCCTCTCTTCAGCCATTTCCCCTGCCCACTGTATTTCCTCTTCTAAGTGAGATTCAAACATCCTCCCATGGGCCTTCCATCTTACTTAGCTTCTTTGTGTCTGTGAACTGTAGTATGGTCATCCTGTAATAGATGGCTACTATTTACTTATAAGCGAGTACATGCCATGTGTCTCTTTCTGGGTCTGGGTTACCTCACTCAGGATGATATTTTCTGGTTCCATAATTTGCCTGCAAATTTCATGATTTCTTTGTTTTTAATAACTGAGCAGTATTCCATTGTGTAAATGTAACACATTTTCATTATCCATTCTTTGGTTGAGGGACATCTGGGTTGTTTTCAGTTTCTGGATATTATGAATAAAGCTGCTATAAACGTAGTTGAGCAAATGTCCTTGTCATATGGTGGAGCATCTTTTGGGTATATGGCCAGGGTCTTGAGGTATCACTATTCCCAATTTCCTGAGAAAACGCCAGATTGATCTCCAAAGTGGTTGTACAAGTTTGCACTCCCATCCTCAATGGAGGAGTGTTCCAAAAGGGGAAATTTTGAAAGAAAATTAACCTATTGGTGTTTTTTATTGGTCAGTAGGGTTGAATAAGAAAGCCAGTCAAGGACATTGGTGTGAGCTAACATTACAGAGAAAGGAAAGGATGGTGATGATGGGACTGGATGAGGGTGGGTGTGATTCCCCAAGATTTTCCCATCTTTTTTTTTTTTTTGCTCTAAACCTCTGAGAGAGATGAATTATATGATAGTGAGTTTTGTCAACTTGACACAAACTAGAATCACCTGGGGAAACAGTTTTCAAATGAGGAATCATCTACATGGGGTAGACCTGCAGGCACAGCTTTGAGATGAATATGTTAAGTTACTGATGTGGGAAAACCCAGCCCACTGCAGGCAGTACCATTCCCTAGACAAGGGGTCCTGAACAGAGTAAGGGTAGAGAAATCGAGATGAGCACAAGCACACAAGTTAGTGAGACTATATGTACTTATTTCTCTCTGATCTTGACTGTGAGTGTGATATGACGAGCTGATTAAAGTTCCTTTGCCTGACTTCCTTACAATACTGAACTACAGCCAGAAACTATGAGTTAAAATATCCCCCTTGTCTCCTGAGTTGATTTTTGATGTCAAAGTATTTAATCACAAAAGAAATGAACAAACCATGACGTTCTTATCAGCTGAGAGTACGTATGGCTTTCTTCTACAGGACGACATTGTTTATCCATCTACTGCCCCTTCAGTTTCCCCTTTTGACTAGTGGTAGGAAGCATAAAATTGCTTCGAGACTATACACCAACTAGATAACTCCAAATATGTGCTACATCCGAGCCTGAAAAGTTGATGTCTCTTCCATTCACCACCACAAATTATGCCCAACTATGCAGCTCAATGTGTCACACAAGAGGTTATGCTGATTAAATGGCAAGACTAATGTAATGTATTCCACTAACACATTTTGAACAACTCAAAGATGCTCGAAATTTACATATAAACTCCTTCGTATTGTGAAATTCCCAGAAGAAAATAGTCTAAAAGATTAAGTTCTCCTCCAAGTTAAAGTTCAAATAACTTAACATGCAAAAAATTAACATCCTTAATTTTTTTCCTTCCCAAGTTATTGTTCCATATGGGCTTAGCTACAGTGCTCTGGCTCAGCTATCTGATAGAGCCTGGATCCATTCAACCACTGCTGCCTGGGACCTTCCTCACTAAAGGGAGTATAAGGTTTTTTCTTTTTTCTTTTTGTTGTTTGTTGTTTGTTTGTTTGTTTGTTCTCATTAAAAGACTCTGAAGACACATCAAGATTATCATGGCAAAGTCACTCCAGTCATAAATTTAGATCAGTGCAAGTACCAGTTTATAGACAGGTCAGCCAAGTGACCACAACACTGAATCTAGATACATCTGAACATGGCCAAAGATCACAACAATGAGTCAGGGCTACTGAGGGGAAAAGGGAGTCAGAGAGAGAGAAAGGTCTCAGCTGCAGCCCTGACAGGATACCAGTCCTGCTGGTATCTGTACTTAACAGTTCCTGACCATGAGCACACATCCAGTTGGGAGTTTCTTCCATAAGATCTTATCATATCTGAAAGACGTTATCACCTCAAAAGAAACTGTAGAAAGTTGTCATTTCCAAAGTTACAGCAGCTCCGTCTCCTTCTCTCCTATAGGGTTTTTTTTTCTTCTTCTTCCATTCCATCATCTGCTAAGATGTCAAGATTTCTCTGAAGGAAATGTATGACCTGCCTCAGCTCAGTAAGTCCACTCCCTTCCATAGTCTTCCTTCATCCTTTGACGCATTTTGAAAAGGAAGAGTAAGGCATGCTCTTCAGACAATCTCCATTTCTTCTGGGTTTCTTAGGAGATTATTCGCAGAGGCAGAGTGCAGTGGAAGGAGACAGTTAAGAGCCTTCCTGGCTTTTGAGTCCACAGTTGTTTTTATTATTCCATTAAAAAGTCATCTAATAAAACAATCTCTTTATAAATAACAATTTCTTAGTTTTTTGAAAGGCTTCAATACATTCTCATATGCCCAGTGGTCTTAGCTTGATGATTTTTGAATAACGTATGTAGAAATGCAACCATAATTGAAATTGAGACATGGAATACTTCTTCAACACCAGGAAACTTTTTCCTGTCTTCACTCTCAGCTTGATTCCAGGAATCAATTGTTTTCTATCAATAAAGTTTTAATTGTTCTAGAATGTCTTATAAATGTAATTGTGTTACAGAATATCTTTGATACCCAGTTTCTTTGAATGATCTAGATGTTTTTGTGGTACATTCATAATATTTCATATACCAATTATTTCTTCCTTTATATCATTGTTTTATATATGTGTGTGTGCATACTAGAATATACATTGCATAATTTGCTTACTCATTCATCCATCAGCTGATGAACAGTTTGCTTGTTCTTAGTTTTTACTCAACTATCAATAGTGCTATTTTAAACATTTGCATGCAAGTTTTTGTGTATACATGTATTTTTCATTTCTTTGGGGGGAAGAGGCTTGGGAGTAAAATTGATAGGTCATAGGGTGAAAGGATATTAAAGTTTACAAGAAATTGCCAAATGTTTTCCAAAATGATCTTACTATTTTATTTTAAATTTTGGCATTTAAAAATGTTTTTATTATTTTAAAGATTCACTGACAATGAGACAGGTCAACTCCTGGCAACACCCAGCCTACCTCAAAGAGGATAATGCGCATCAAAGAAACTCCTTATGGAAATGGTTTCAAATGTGGCAAACAAGACACTGGGCAAAATGTCCTCGTTTCTACCACAGACAGAATTCTGCCTAAAAATGGGCAAACTTGGATGCAGGCAGAGTCGACGGGAAAACTGTGCCAAGACAGGGCAAGCAAGTCCTCCGTAGTTCCTGCCTCACAATGTCTGTCAGGGATATTTGGCCAGAAGGCTGAAGATGATCCTCCAACATTATAGAGAGTTTTGAGTGACTCTTCAGGTAGCAGACTGTCTCTGTCATCTTCTCATTTGGAAAGCTACTAACCTGCACTCCCTGATACTCAGGTAATCAATATTATGCCTTCTCCAAGTCTCTGATGGGGTTGAAGACCAGATAGTTTAGTTCCACAATTAGGCTTAGTTGTTTAGGGGTTAAGATGTTTTTAGGTCTAGATAAGATGTTTTAAGTTGATAATGATGAGATATGATAGATATTGATTTACATTCAGAGTTTTAGACACACCAAGATAGGAAAAATGTTATCTTCAAGGATGCCAAATACAAATAGCCAACACACTAAGAATGTTCCCAATATTTAGAATGAGAGGTACAGCTGCTCTGAAAAGCCAGCCCTTTAAGGTACACTACTGCGTGACTGGAACTATGCTGCTGTGGTTTTCATTTGCATTGGATTGCTATTGGATGCTTTTATTACGTAGTTATTGACATATGTAGGTCTTTGAAGTGCCTGCTACATCTTCGACCTATTTTTAACTGGGCTGTTTTTACTGTTGATGTCTAAGAACTATTTATAAATTCTGGTAAAAATGTTTAATGTCAGATATAGATGTTAAAATGTTTTTACTGATCTGTTACTTGATTTTTTTCAATTAATTAATTAATTAAGTTTATTTTGTGTGCATATGGGTGTTTTACCTGCATGTATGTCTATGTACCACTTCTGTATGTAATGGGACACCACTAGTGCCCACAGAGACCAGAAGAGGATGTCAGATCCCCTGCAACTGGAGTTCCATACAGTTGTGAGTCACCATCAGGTACTGGGAATTGAACCTGGGTCCTCTAGAAGACCAGCCAGTGTTCTTAACCACTGAGCCATCTCTCCAGTTCCATTTTCTTAATATTCTAAAAGATCAAATGTTTCAATCTTTGGATTCTAATTTTTAGAGGTTTTTTCCCCCATAATTTATAACTGGTTTATTTAACTGCCAATAGAATTAGCCTGTGCTTACTAAACTACCCATGTAGAATAACCTACTCCAGGGCGCCAATCTTCATTTGTTCTTTTACTCAAGAAACGGCTCCATGGCTGCCATCTATCATTCCGTGAGGGAAAGATGAGTACCATGTTGGTCAAGGCTAGAAATGTGCTACTATAAGGAGTTCCCTTCACACAAAGTACAAGCAGGATTGGGCAACTGTGTCTTCCCATCATCCCTTACTTGGAATAGCCCCTTGCAGAATATGCTAACACGGCTCCAGCTCCTCCTGTCAAAGCCCTGCTCATCCCTGAAGGTGCATTCACAGATGACTTCTTCATTAGGACTCTTTGCTCTTTTGAATCTCCCAGCCTGCTGACTATTTAACCCTTCGCTTTCACCTGCCTTGGACACTTCCTGTGTCCTAGATTGTCTAGTTCACCTCTAATGATGTTCTGTGAAGGCCCCAATCAAGACTTACATTTTCTACTCCCTATGGCATCTAATAGAATGCCTTGCACACAATGGGCTTTTCCCACCTTGAATAAATAAACATATGAAGGGATACAGAAGAAAATAGGACTATCTTCTGGAGGAAGCTGTGTGTGTGTGTGTGTGTGTTGTTTGGTGTGTGCATGTGTGTGTGTGTGTGTGTGTGTGTGTGTGTGTGTGTTCCACACAGTGAGATCTAGAACCAAGTGATAGTATAAGGAAGCAGACTTCAGTTACACATAGAAAGTTTGCTACCATTTGGAATTTTATAAAATAAAACAGGTCCCCCTGTCAGAGTAAAAGCTCTCTCACTCGGTGTGCTCACCCAATGCTTAGTGTTCCTTTGAAGATTACTGTGGAAACAGTCCCAGCACTGACCAAGGGTTAAGCTACTTAAGCAACCCATTTCCTCACCCTCTGATATGCATTGACAGCCACCCATTGACTGTGCAGATCCTCAATTGTCCTAGAGTTGTGAGATTCTTTTTTATACTATTATTGTCTCAAGGCTGAGTTTTCCCCAAATGACACTGACCAGTCCTAATCCCCTCTGACTTTTATGCTCACCAGTATCTGTCAGTGATCCTAAATGATTCAGAATACTTCACTGACGGGTAAAGTTTGAGAAAGCAACCAGAATAGTCAAACACAAGCTTACGCACAAGGATTTTGTGTGTGTGTGTGTGCATTTCTCAGGCGCCAGTCCAAGCAGTGGGCAGCCCAGAGCTGGAAGCCAGACTGTATTACAGTAGATGGCTAAGTAATGTTATAACTGCTATATAATGGTAGAGTAAGCTACAGATTCTGATAGCATTAGTGACTGATGCGAACCACTTCTCTTATAGCAAACGCTACCTGAAAAATAGTCCTAGTGTCGTTGCACTAACATTTTAGCTAGTGATGGTAAAGTTGTTTCTTGTGTGACTCATGATTATAACTGCTTAGTTCTCATAACCCCTGGAACTTGGTTATACGTAGTTGTGAGCAACCA